>NC_091221.1:26270729-26337393 GCF_040958095.1 Procambarus clarkii | reverse complement strand
TATCTCACTTGACACTATCTTAGTTCATCTTTCCCTTTTCGAAATCTAAGTTTAATATTTGCACTCTCGTCTCGATTCTGTTCATGTTCCACAAGATCCCACCATGTCTTATCACTGTTCTCTTTACCATGATCCCCACACACCGGTTGTACTGTGCCCTCGCTACGTTTCGGTGACTCTTCGTGGCCTTGGTCACGGTGAACTTCAACGGCAACCTGCTCAATTTTTTCAGACTTTTAATTTAGCGGCGTAGTCCTTCAAACGTCCCAGATCAATTTTTTTCGTTTCTTCACATGACTGGTCACAGAACCAGCTTTCACACCCCCAGCCTCGTTGACCTCGTGTTATTATCTGGTGTCTTCGCGTATTAACTGTTGTCCTTGCGTTATTAGCTGTTGTCCTCGCGTTATTAACTGTGGTCCTCGTGTTATAAGGTGTTGACCTCGCGTTTTTTGCTGTTGACCTTGCGTTATTACGTGTTGTCCTCGTGTTATAATCTGTTGTCCTTGCGTTATTAAATGTTTCCTCGTGTTATTAGCTGTTGTCCTCGCGTTATTAATTGTTGACTGCGTGTTATTATCTGTTGACCTGGTGTTATTATCTGTTGTCCTCGTGTTATTATCTATTGTCCTCGTGTTATTATCTATTGACCTCGTGTTATTATCTGTTGACCTTGTGTTATTATCTGTTGACCTCACGTTATTAGCTGTTGACTTCGCGTTATTATCTGTTGACCTCACGTTATTAGCTGTTGACTTCGCGTTATTAGCTGTTGACTTCGCGTTATTAGCTGTTGTCCTCGTGTTATTAACCGTTGTCCTCGCGTTATTAGCTGTTGACCTTGTGTTATTAATCGACCTAACCTCTCACATTGTTCAAAAGAGAACTTGATAAAATACCTCCACAAAGGATGTCTGATTGAGCAGTCCATGACTCGTAGTCACACTGCGGCGTCCAACAGCCTGGATGATCAGATCACCAAGCAGGAAGCCTGGCTAAAGACAGAAGGTAGACATAAGGTAGGTAGACCTTCTAAAGAAAAAAATTCTTTCCCTCTCTTTTCCGTGAACGCCCCTCTCAACAAATTACTGACATTTCATGAAAAACAACCCGCAAAATCTGAATTTCGCGTGAGCAGAGAACATTTCGCGATCTCTGTTAACCCCTTCAACTTGTGACCCCTCCGTGGGAGTAGTTCGCGCTAATGGCTAATTCAGTGTATGGGGTGGAGGGAAGAGAGGTGGGAGAGAGGAGAGGAGAGGATGGAAGGGGTAGAGACGGAGGTGAAAGGAGAGAGACGAGGGGAGGGAATGATGGGACTGGCGGGGGGGGGGGAAAGGGGGTAACAATTGTGGCATCCTGTTCTGTCACAACACAGTCTATGCTGTTATATTCCTCTTCAAATATCTTCCTCCCTCCCCACAACCCCACCCCACACAGAACCATGCTCTCCCCCCCCCACAACCAAATAATAATTATATTACCACCGGAGTGAGAAAATCGAACCCCCCCACAAAAAATTAACCCCCTTTCTTTTTCCTGACATATTCCACATTTTATGAAGGATATCAACAGTTTTATCTTAACACGCAAAACGTTACCGTTGTTTATAATCAGAACAAACGAGATAACCAATTAAAAATACATTAATTAGGGGCCGGCAGCGTCCGGGCACTCACTACGAGGCTAATTAGCATAATCAAAGGAAAGATATAGTGAGCACGCTCGATAAATAGTGGTATCTAAGTCCCCCCCCCCCATCCCCCTCTTGTTAGCGGGGCCACTAGAACAGGTGGCCCTAACCATCATCTCTCACAAGGTTGAGAGTGGGAAAATCGTCCACCTTTATCCGAGAGCGAGTGTGAAAGAGCCCGGCCTGAAATAGGTTTATAAATAACACTTATTGTGTACTGATCAGCAGCAAACGTCCAATTAGGAATATTAAATTAAAAACAGTATGCGTGTATAAAGAGGTGGGTGTCAAGCGTTCAGTTATATAGCAAATAATTAGAGTCTCGCAATACTATACGCGTAATAGGCAATTGAGCCTAAAATCCCCCAAGTGCCTCGTGGAAACAGTTCAGGGTAATTAAATTTTGAACACCACAAGCATATAAGTATGACGCTGTTGGTGACAAGTTTGTGTGCGTGTGTACTCACCTAATTGTGCTTGCAGGGGTTGAGCTTTGGCTCTTTGGTCCCGCCTCTCAACCGTCAATCAACTGGTGTACAGGTTCGTAAGCCTACTGGGCTCTATCATATCTACACTTGAAACTGTGTATGGAGTCAGCCTCCACCACATCACTGCCTAATGCATTCTATTTACTAACTACTCTGACACTGAAAAAGTTCTTTCTAATGTCTCTGTGTGTGTTGCTTGCTCGCTCATCTATTAATACTCATCCATTTGTACTGAACAATTTGTGCCTGGATGACCGGTGTTAGCTCTTGGACCCCGCTTTTCAAACCGCCTGTTGCCTAATGCAGTAATTTCCGACCTATTTTCGTATCATATCTACTTTTAAAATTATTAATGAAGTTTGCAACCACATCCTACTCCTTTCGTTCATTCCACTTTCTCACTACTCTTATGTTACAAGAAACTTTCTAACATCTCCATGACTCCATCCATATCCTCTTGTACTATTGGTGTTCATTGTGAACATTTCCTCTTTTTTGCACTCTATTAATCACCCTTAAGTATTTTGTCCCCCCCCCCTCCTCTTTCTAGCGTCGTCAGGTTTACTTCCTTCGGTTTCTCATCGTACCCAATCCCTCGCAATTATGGCACGAATCCATAATTGCGAGGGATTGTATTACATTTGTCTTCTTACAGCAGCATGGTAATTCTTAGATAATTAAAATAGTTCTCCCTTTATAAGTGACTCATTAAAGATGATCGCGAGAGATTCGATAATTGGCCTTTACTCCTTCTTTTAACATACATAGTGATACGTTGTCGGATCCAATAGCTTCAGTTTCGTCTAGTGACGCTAGTTGTATCCTTTCTGTTGTCTCAATATATGATAAATCTCTCATCTTGGGTAACCTCCGCTTCTGGCAATGGAAAGGAAACTATCAGGAGAAAGCCCCAAGCCATAACGATTATATTATAGCCATTACATTACGTGGTGTAGTGGTAAGACACTCGCCTGGCGTTCCGCGAGCGCTTTGTCATGGGTTCGTATCCTGGCCGGGGAGGATTTACTGGGCGCAAATCCTTAACTGTAGCCTCTGTTTAACTCAACAGTAAAATGGGTACTTGGTTGTAACAAGGATTCTTCGCGACGGGGATCGTATTCCAGGGACCTGCCCGAAACGGTACGCGTACTAGTGGCTGTACAAGAATGTAACAACTCTTGTATATATCTAAAAAAAAATATATATATATATATATATATATATATATATATATATATATATATATATATATATATATATATATATATATATATATATATATATATATATATATATATAAATATATATATATGCAATTGACGATCACAAAACACTGATCATTTTATGCGGAAAATCCACAGACAAATATGAAATGAGGTGAACGTTTCGGCTTTGTTAAAGCCTTTGTCAACACCAGACTGACTAAGGAGAAGGGAGAAGGGGGAGGATATATAGGCCGACACCTGACCAACCCATCCCTAGGGTCGGTCAGGTGTAATTAACCAAAAACAGGTATAGCTTAGCTTAGAATGGTCAAAGAGGATTAAGCGGTCAGAGAATAAGGATGAAAGAATAAAGAAAAGCCTCATGAACACACAATATATGAATATACAATTATAATGAGACATTGTAAGCCTCTCTATCAGAGTTGTTTCTTAAACTGTTGTGCAATATTATAACTTAAAAATGGATCAAGTTTGTACATTCCAGTACTAACATTAAGAAGATTTGGACACTGACTGATTAGAGCAGACTCAATCAAATTCCGTTCCACGAAATCCCCACAATTGGTAATGCTTTTTGCCCCATTCCAGTTAATATTGTGATCGCATAAACTCGTATGTAGATACAATGCATTAGACGTTTGGGCAGTTCTAATACTATAAGCATGTTGTGACAACCGCAATTGTAAGGACTTTCCTGTTTGTCCAAGGTACACAGAATCACAATCATTGCAGGGAATCGAATACACACAACCTGCTGTATCAGGGGAGTTTCTTTTTAAATTGGATTTGATTGTACTATTAGTGAACACCAAATTTATATTAAGTTTCTTAAAAATCAGAGACAATTTTTCAAGTCCACTCGCATAAGGTACCACCAATGAGTTAATAATTTTTGGTTTCGCCTTAGGGACGTGATTATAAAACGTACGCTTGGCTTGTACAAACGAGAAATCCAAAAACTTCTTAGGATATTGTAAACTCTTCCCAATTTCATATATTTTAGCAATCTCTTCATCAAAATACTCAGGGCTGCAAATCCTCAAAGCTCGTAGAAACATTCCTGAAAATACTGCCTGTTTAACTTTACTATGATGATTCGAATAAAAATGAACATACGACCCCACGTTGGTAGGTTTCCTATACACATTAAATTTGAACTTTCTAGCGACTCTATGAATCATAATGTCCAAAAACGGAAGAGAACCATTCTCCTCAGTCTCACAAGTGAATTTTATTGAAGGTACCAAAGAATTGAGTTCATTAAGAAAAACTATCTGGTCTTTGTTGCACGGCCATAAGCACAAAATATCATCAACATACCTAAACCAAACTACATTAGCCGGGATAATCCTGGATAAGATTTTTGTTTCAAAGAATTCCATATACAAATTGCTTAAAACTGGGGATAGGGGATTGCCCATCGCCATACCAAATGTTTGTTTGAAAAATTTTCCATTGAAACTAAAATAATTGTCTTTTATACACAATTTAATAAGTTCCAATACTTTATTGGTCTGCAAGCTCAAATTATATTTAGGCAGTTCCTCACGTAGAAATTCTAACAGATCATCAACAGGAACTTTAGTGAATAAAGAGGTTACATCGAAACTTATAAGTTTAAAATCAAAATTTAAATTCAGTGTGGATAGCTTATTAACTAAGTCCACATTGTTTGTCAAGTGTGAGTTGGAAATAGTACCAACTATAGGGGACAAAACTTTGACTAACCACTTAGAGAGTTTATAAGCCGCCGAACCAATTGAACTAATAATCGGCCTTGCCGGATTATATGGCTTATGAGTTTTTATAAGACCATACATGTAAGGAAGAGAGGGGGATCGACTTGTTAGCCTAGATATCAACTCTTTATCGCCTTTACACACAGTTTTAAGAGTTTTGTTAAAATGTGCAATCACTTTTTCAGTAGGATCTCTGTTAACCAATAGATAAGTATCCCTGTCTTCCAAGAGTAACTCCATTTTTCGGACATAGTCATCTTTATTCATAATAACTACTGCATTTGACTTATCAGCCTTGGTAATATGTAATGAACTATCTTTTTTGAGATTTTTGAACGCATGAACAAATCGACTTGGACAATTAGGAACAGAATTGTTAAGTAAAACGCCATACATCATTCCTTTGCACACATTAATATCTTCAACTGAGACATTGCTATACTTTTCAAGATTGCTGAAACCTTTGGCAATATCTACATAATTGACTGTTCCGTTAAATGTGGCAAAGCTCAGGCCATATCCTAATGCAGTAATCGTGTCATTATCAAGCTGTCTATCCGAGAGGGATTTTGTTATAAACGTCTCGGATAGACAGCTTGATAATGACACGATTACTGCATTAGGATATGGCCTGAGCTTTGCCACATTTAACGGAACAGTCAATTATGTAGATATTGCCAAAGGTTTCAGCAATCTTGAAAAGTATAGCAATGTCTCAGTTGAAGATATTAATGTGTGCAAAGGAATGATGTATGGCGTTTTACTTAACAATTCTGTTCCTAATTGTCCAAGTCGATTTGTTCATGCGTTCAAAAATCTCAAAAAAGATAGTTCATTACATATTACCAAGGCTGATAAGTCAAATGCAGTAGTTATTATGAATAAAGATGACTATGTCCGAAAAATGGAGTTACTCTTGGAAGACAGGGATACTTATCTATTGGTTAACAGAGATCCTACTGAAAAAGTGATTGCACATTTTAACAAAACTCTTAAAACTGTATGTAAAGGCGATAAAGAGTTGATATCTAGGCTAACAAGTCGATCCCCCTCTCTTCCTTACATGTATGGTCTTATAAAAACTCATAAGCCATATAATCCGGCAAGGCCGATTATTAGTTCAATTGGTTCGGCGGCTTATAAACTCTCTAAGTGGTTAGTCAAAGTTTTGTCCCCTATAGTTGGTACTATTTCCAACTCACACTTGACAAACAATGTGGACTTAGTTAATAAGCTATCCACACTGAATTTAAATTTTGATTTTAAACTTATAAGTTTCGATGTAACCTCTTTATTCACTAAAGTTCCTGTTGATGATCTGTTAGAATTTCTACGTGAGGAACTGCCTAAATATAATTTGAGCTTGCAGACCAATAAAGTATTGGAACTTATTAAATTGTGTATAAAAGACAATTATTTTAGTTTTAATGGAAAATTTTTCAAACAAACATTTGGTATGGCGATGGGCAATCCCCTATCCCCAGTTTTAAGCAATTTGTGTATGGACTTCTTTGAAACAAAAATCTTATCCAGGATTATCCCGGCCAATGTAGTTTGGTTTAGGTATGTTGATGATATTTTGTGCTTATGGCCGTGCAACAAAGACCAGATAGTTTTTCTTAATGAACTCAATTCTTTGGTTCCTTCAATAAAATTCACTTGTGAGACTGAGGAGAATGGTTCTCTTCCGTTTTTGGACATTATGATTCATAGAGTCGCTAGAAAGTTCAAATTTAATGTGTATAGGAAACCTACCAACGTGGGGTCGTATGTTCATTTTTATTCGAATCATCATAGTAAAGTTAAACAGGCAGTATTTTCAGGAATGTTTCTACGAGCTTTGAGGATTTGCAGCCCTGAGTTTTTTAATGAAGAGATTGCTAAAATATATGAAATTGGGAAGAGTTTACAATATCCTAAGAGGTTTTTGGATTTCTCGTTTGTACAAGCCAAGCGTACGTTTTATAATCACGTCCCTAAGGCGAAACCAAAAATTATTAACTCATTGGTGGTACCTTATGCGAGTGGACTTGAAAAATTGTCTCTGATTTTTAAGAAACTTAATATAAATTTGGTGTTCACTAATAGTAACGATCAAATCCAATTTAATAAGAAACTTCCCTGATACAGCAGGTTGTGTGTATTCGATTCCCTGCAATGATTGTGATTCTGTGTACCTTGGACAAACAGGAAAGTCCTTACAATTGCGGTTGTCACAACATGCTTATAGTATTAGAACTGCCCAAACGTCTAATGCATTGTATCTACATACGAGTTTATGCGATCACAATATTAACTGGAATGGGGCAAAAAGCATTACCAATTGTGGGGATTTCGTGGAACGGAATTTGATTGAGTCTGCTCTAATCAGTCAGTGTCCAAATCTTCTTAATGTTAGTACTGGAATGTACAAACTTGATCCATTTTTAAGTTATAATATTGCACAACAATTTAAGAAACAACTCTGGTAGAGAGGCTTACAATGTCTCATTATAATTGTATATTCATATATTGTGTGTTCATGAGGCTTTTCTTTATTCTTTCATCCTTATTCTCTGACCGCTTAATCCTCTTTGACCATTCTAAGCTAAGCTATACCTGTTTTTGGTTAATTACACCTGACCGACCCTAGGGATGGGTTGGTCAGGTGTCGGCCTATATATCCTCCCCCTTCTCCCTTCTCCTTAGTCAGTCTGGTGTTGACAAAGGCTTTAACAAAGCCGAAACGTTCACCTCATTTCATATTTCTCTGTGGATTTTCCGCATATATATATATATATATATATATATATATATATATATATATATATATATATATATATATATATATATATATATATATATATATATATATATATATTTTTTGAGATATATACAAAAATTGTTACATTCTTCAAGGAAGGAAGAATGTAACTTCAATGAAGCCGGCGTTACACGACTTGATAATGGTCCACGACTGACCGAAACGTCGTCGTCTCTGTATTTTCTGACGTGTGATTTGGTCATCATATCTTCAGTCACGTTATTGTGACTCATCGTCTGCAAGCTGGCATTGAGTTCCTCGTAAATTCCTCTATTGTTTCTTGAATATTCACCTCCTCCTTTTTCGTAACCTGGTCGTTCACTGTCAATTTCCTTCTTATGTGGTTGTGTAGGAGTTCTGGTTGTGTCTTATCTTTAGAGGCAATAGCATTTTAATTTTTTTATTTATATATACAAAAGTTCTTACATTCTTGTACAGCCAATAGCACGCATAACGTTTCGGGTAGGTCTTTAATCCAAATTTTCCCGCCAAATTGTTTAACAACCAGGTACCCATTTTCTGCTGGGTGAACAGAGGCTACAGTTAAGGATTGGCGCCGAGCAAATCCTTCCCGGCCAGGATACGAATCCAGGCCACAGCGCTTGCGAAACGCCAGGCGAATATGTTACCACCACACCACATACACTGTGGCGATGTTTCATAGTTTTTTCGACTTTAGACTGTGTTCATAGTTTCATTCCAGCCATATTTGTGTATTTTTGTATTCATTCCTATCCCGGTTTCATTTATCCCGATTTTTCATTATTCTCTGACCTCTGTATATCTTCCACTCATTCCTACTTTTCGATTTTGCTTTTATGACAGTCTTTTAAACCATTGGTTGCTATATTCCCTGTGCTTCTTCTCTTATTGCTGGCATGCCTGCTTGATACCTGCTTCATGGGGCTCTTGGAGTTCTTCTACTCCCCTAGCCCGGCCTAAGGCCAGGCTTGAGCTTAGATGATTGGGGTGAAAGAAAATGCTTTCCAGAACATCCACTAATTTAGCTACCTACGGGTCAACAAATCCACAAGGGCCGTGACGAGGATTCGAACCTGCGTCCCGGACGCAGGTTCGAATCCTCGTCACGGCCCTTGTGGGTTTGTTCATTTGATGCATCACGTTGGTGTGATCTCTGGGTGTAACGATGAAAGGGCTAAGAGGGAGATCGGCCTATTGACTTAGCTTGGGTGCAGAGGGGAGTTGTGTAAAATCCTGGTTTGTGCCTTGGAGAGGCTACGGGATCCAGTAAATTCAGTAGAACTTCGGTTTCAACTCTTTTAACTCTGTCGTAGCTCAGTCGATTAAGGCAGTGTTTGGGATGCTCCCAGATGCAGGTTCAAATCCTTGTCACAGCCCTTGTGGATTTGTTCATTTGATGTATCACTTTAGTGTGATTTCTGTGTGTACCTACAGGTCTTTTCCACTCAGGGGGTGGGGGGGGGGAGGATTTCTTGGTTCCCAACAGATCACCCCATCAGACTCGTCATTTGTTGATGTGGCCTGCATGATAGGGGGGTCTCTCCTTCCCCGTTTTGCGGGCTCGTTCGGTTGGAATTTACTGGACAGGCCGGTTATCCTGCTGCGGAATTAGTTATGTGTGATCTGCTGCGTGTCTTCGTGGCTGCGATCTATAGTGTGGTATTGGTATCTTTGGATCAGGCTATTGTGAAGTTTGCAGAGGAGGAAGATTACAGAATGTTTTGCGACGTTACATGGGGCGGTCCTTACCCCTGCCAGACGCTGCTGGTACTGTGGTTGTCTAGGACCGAAGTTGCGCCCTCACTTTTGTCAGCTTGTAAGGTACGCCCCTTGAATTCCCGGAGGAGCTGCTCGAGCGATATTTTGGGCAGTTTGATGCTATTTTAAGTGTGTGAGGCTCAATGTGCTTTCCTCCGGGAAGCTGAGGGTGTCCAGACTAGTATCCACACTCAGGGAAGCGGCTGCGGGATGATATCCCGTCCTCGGTGCGGCTCATGGGGTATTATATCCAGGTCTACTATAACCGTCAGCCTCGCACGTGTTTTCTCTGTGGGTTGGCGGACCACCTCACTGCTGCCTGCTCGGCGGCCGTCGTCCCCTAAGTGAATCTCTTTCATGAGGAAGATTTCCCGCCGTTGGCTGTAGAGGAGGACCCAGTGGATGCATTTGTGGACGTGCCCTTAGCTGATGTGACACGCCCTGTGTCTGATGGTGCGCTTGCTGCTGGTGGAGCTTGTGCTCCGGTGGCTGCCCTGGAAACACAAACCGAAACTGTCTCTATTTTCCGCTTGTTACAACTTGTAATAGAGTTGTTACATCTTGGCTTAACGTGTTTATTACGTATTAGAACGTTGTTATAACTTGCTATATTGGTTGTTATAACTGGTTAGGAAGTGTTAAAACTTGTTCGAACGTGGTACCAACGTCGTAGCTCCGGTGTGTGTTTGGAGGGTGTGCCGTCCTCGGTTGGATGTGCTGCTTCTGGTGGCGTTCCTGGTGGCTGTTGTTCTCCCGGAGGCTCCCCCTCCGTCTTCAGCTTCTCCATCTGCTGTGCCTGTCTCTCCGTCTACTGTGCCTGACCCTTCGTCTTCTGTGCCTGACCCTCTGCCTTGTCCAGCGGCTCCTGTCTCTCCGTCCCCGCTGTGCTGGGAGGTGATATGGAGGCGGGGGTCTCCTGCTGTAGTAGGACCGGTTCCCCCTGTCCTTGAGGCTGCTGACGTCTTGCGCCGTGCAAAAGTGCACACCCCCTGCGCTTCCTGTGTTTCTGGCGCCACCTCCGGCTCAGAAGATATGTGGCCGGTTCCCAAGCGTTTGTGGCACTTCTCGTGAATTTGACGGTTACGAGTCTGCGAGTGTTGATGAGGTGGTACCTGGGGCGGCGGTGTTGACTACAATGGTGGTGGCGAAGGTTCACGTGCCTGCTGCTTCTGCCGATGACAGTGTCTGTTTCCCACTGTTTCTTCTCCAGCCGGGGGTTCCCCGCAGTGGGGGGAGGTCCATCCTCCTGTTGTGGCTGGTGCGGCTGATGATGTAGGCCAGGGCCTTGTGGTGGTCTTGCAGAAGGATGTCCGTAGTGGGGATTATGTGCCAGTGCCCGACCCTGTGGATGCTGTTCCGGATGTGGCCTCTGTCGTGTTGTCCCCTGTGGAGCCTCCTTCCTTGGTGTCGCGGGCGGAGCCTATGCCCTCGGCTCTTGTTCCATCAGCGGCGGAGTTGCTGCCTCTGCAGCAACTCTGGGGTATTCGATGTCCTCTGCTTTGGTGCGGTCGCCGCCGGCCGAGCCGCCGCCTGATGACGTGGTTTTGGAGTTTATGGAGCGCCCGCGTCGCCGTTGGAAGGAGTGGCTCCTCCTTCCGATGAGGAGTGGCTGCTTTGGAATAAGTATGTTCTTCGGTATCCACGGAGTGAGTTTCCAGAGAAAAATAGGCGTCATTATTGGTGACTTTGTTCCTGATCTTCTCGGTTCTTGCATGTTCCGTTGTTTTTGTTTGTGGGTGTGTGATTGTGGTTTCTGTTTTCTTGTTCCTGTGTGTGTTCCGGTGTATGTCCGCGTGTGTGGTTCCTGCGTGTTTCGGTGTTTTTTCATGTGTGCGTTGGGTGTGGTTCTGTGCTTGGTTCCCGGTTTCTGTGCGTCCTGTGTATGTGTTGGTTTCTTATTCTTTCTTCTCTTCCTTTGTCACTGGCTTGTTCTGTGTATGTTTTTCTGTGTGCACCCTTTGTGCTTCCTGTGTGTTCCTTTGTGTTTCCTGTGTACATGCCATGTTTTATGTATTATGCTTGTTTTGTAGTTCCTTTTGTGTTGCTCTTTATGTGATATTCCTGTTATTGACTTTATGATTTTGGGCCATGCTTGTTGTCCATGTGGATTCCTTTTTGTTCATTTGTACTGTTATTTGTCATGGTTTTTGTTCGATCATTTTAATTGTCTCTATTGTGCTCATTTTTATAAATAAATAAAAACCGCTGGCCAGTCTATCCACACACACATATGGATAGTGGCACCCGAGGGGACGGCCACAGCTACACGTCAAGAGCTTGCCTCTCCTTTCACCCCACACATCTCAGAGGACGACGATAGGTGCATGTCTCCACCCTGCCCCCACTGCACACATCTCTGAGGACGATCACTGGTGGACGTCTCCAGTCTCCCCCCCCCACCCACCATACTTCCCTCAAAGGGACAACCACCCAGTTACACATCCCCCCCAGCCTCCCCTCCCACATACTCCAACAAGAGTAGAAGAAACACATTTAAATGCAGCACTAAGACAGCAGCAAGACAAACAACAACATCAACAACATGAACAACATCAACAACAGCCATAGCAACACAGGTAACAACAATGCCAAAAGCAACAACAACAGCAGCAACAGAAGCGGAGGGCAGATGGTAAAGTGAGGAATGTGCGCGCCCGTCGAGTTATGGGCGTGCTAAATAATATTGCTAACAGTATGGCTGTCTGTGGTGACCGCCGGTAGTGTGGGGGGGGGAGGGATATGCACTCTAACTATACCCTGTGTACAGTGATCCATAAATGTGCTCAATCATCGCATCTTGTACAGGATCAATTAGAGATGAAGACATTGATCATGGCAAGTACATGTCATTGATATAGAGATGTGTACATTGATCCCCGGTGTGTACATGTTGATACAGAGATGTGTACATTGATCCTGGTGTGTATATATTGATACAAAGATGTGTACATTGATTCTGGTGTGTACATGTTGATAGAGTTGTGTACATTGATCCTGGTGTGTACATATTGATACAGAGATGTGTACATTGATCCTGGTGTGTACATGTTGATACAGAGATGTGTACATTAATCCTAGTGTGTACATGTTGATACAGAGATGTGTACATTGATCCTGGAGTGTACATGTTGATACAGAGATGTGTACATTGATCCTGGTGTGTACATGTTGATACAGAGATGTGTACATTGATCCTGGTGTGTACATGTTGATACAGAGATGTGTACATTGATCCTGGTGTGTACATGTTGATACAGAGATGTGTACATTGATCCTGGTGTGTACATGTTGATACAGACATGTGCATTTTGATCTGGGCGTCTTCACAGCGGTCAAGAGGTGTACACATCAACATGCCATGTGTACGTTCAGAGTTGTATATAGTAGCAAATGTACACAAAGTTGTGTACATTTGTGTACAGGTGTGTGTGTGTACAAACATTCATGTGAATGAACTCCATTACCTGCTTGATGGGGTTCTGTGAGCTCTTCTACTCCCCAAGCCCGGCCCATGGCCCGGCTTGACTTGTGAGTGCTTGGTCCAGCAGGCTGTTGCTTGGAGCGGCCCGCAGGCCCACATACCCACCACAGCCCGGTTGGTCCGGTACTTCTTGGAGAAAACTATCAAGTTTTCTGTTGAAGATGTCAACGGTTCTTGCCACAATATTTCTTATATTCGCTGGGAGGATGTTGAACAACTATGGACCTCTGATGTTTATATAGTGTTCTCTGATTGTGCCTATAGCACCTCTGCTCTTCATTGGTTCAATTCCTCATTTTCTTCCATATCGTTCACTCCAGTACGTTGGTATTTTATTGTGAAGATTTGGTACCTAGCCCTCCAGTACTTTCCACTTGTATATTATTTTATATCTCTCTCTCTCTTCTCCTTTCCAGTGAGTACATTTGGAGAGCTTTGAAAAGATCCCAATAATTTAGGTGCTTTATCGCGTCTATGCGTGCCATATATGTTCTCTGTATTCCCGTCATTTCAGCAATCTCTCCTGCTCTGAAGGGGGAAGTGAGTACTGAGCAGTACTCGAGACGGGACAACGCAAGTGATTTGATTAGTACAACCATTGTGATGGGATCCCTGGATTTGAAAGTTCTTGTAATCCATCCTATAATTTATCTGGCTGATGCAATATTTGCTCAATAAACATTAGGTCGTCGGACATCATTATTCTCAAATCCTTGACATGCTGTTTTCCTACTATGTGCAGATTTGATTGTTTTGTACCCTGTATTATGGTTCAGATCCTCATTTTTACTGTACCTGAGTACCTGGAATTTATCACTGTCAAGCATCATGGTATTTTCTGTTGCCCAATCGTAAACTTTATTAATATCTGCTTGCAGTTTTTCAATGTCTTCAGCAGAGGTAACTTTCGTGCTGATTTTTGTGTCATCTGCAAAGGATGACAAGAAGCTGTGACTTGTATTTTAGTCTATATCTGATATGAGAATAAGGAAAAGCAGTGGTGCAAGGACCTTGCACCACTGTTTGGTGCAAGGAGTGGTTTTGTACCTTGAGGTACAAAACTTTTAACTGCGCTTGGACTCGATTTTATTTGATTGACTGTTACTCTCTGTGTTCTGTCTGGCATTCTAAAGAGCCAGACCAAAGAGCCAGACCCCCGCAACCCCAACTAAGCGAGTACAAATAGGCGAGTACTCCCATTCAAAAGTGTACACAAATTCATGACCTAAATACACACACACACACACACACACACACACACACACACACACACACACACACACACACACACACACACACACACACACACACACACACGTAGTTGAGGTCAGACCGCCGCGGAGGTCAGAAGGGTCTGGGAAGCTCTTGCGTAGCTAGTGAATTGGGGGGAATAATCAGTGTATATGCGTATATGAGTGTATATGAGTGATTGAATAACTAGTAAGCTCACTCAAACCACAAGACAGTGAAGAAAAAAACAGTACAAACACCACCACTGAAAATAAGTGTCGAGTACATCGTGGTATTGTGAAATTGTGGAGCCGGAGTGACCTCACCACTAGTGACCTCACCAGCTGTGACGCGGGACGCAGCGACCTCACATCTGACCAGCTGCGTGGAGTACTTTCTCGCCTGTTTGTGCTGCAGATTGTGCAAGGTATTGAGGAGCGCCTTTTTGGCTAGATTGTTACTGCAATGACTAGATCAGGAAGGGGGTCATGGTCAATCACAAGCAGGGATGAGGAGGAGGACAGATTTATAGACAAATTAATAGGGAAATTTGTAGAGAGAAGGAGCGATTGGATGGACGATCTAATCCAAGGGATTAAAAGTGAGGTATTTCAGCAAATACAGGATGCGGTAGAGAGGCAGAAACAAGAACTTATGCTCTATGTTCAGGAAGAGATTAGGAAGGGAAGAGAGGACTGGGAGAGGGAATGTGCTCCTATCACAAACGAATTAGGAAGGATTAACAGCATGGCTAAGGACAGAGGATTAGTGGGGGATGGGTTAGTGACTGCAGTTGGGATGGAGAATCCCCAGGGGACAGGCTACCAGCATGACAATGAATTACTGAGGAGACGGTCTATTATAATACATGGATTATTTGAATCTGGGGCACCAACAAGACAAGAGAGAATAGAAACGGAAAAATACGAATTGCATGAGATATTGAGGTGTATTGGAGCAGGAATGGCAGAACACGAGGTGAATATCAGCCGCCGGGTTGGACCTTACAATTGTACCAAGAATAGACCTGTTCTGGTAAAATTCTCCAATGAGGAGGCTGTGGAGTACATAATGAGGAACAAGCATTTACTCAGAGGAAGTGAAACCCATTACAATGTGTTTATAGAGAGGTTTATGACGAAAGATGAGCAAATAGCCCACAAGAATAGATGGCAAGCACGACACCGAACTAGCCTCTCAGGTAGTCTCACCTCCCAGGTCACATCCCAGGCCACCTCCCAGGTCACCTCCCAGGTCGCATCCTCCCCAACTCAGCCCACCTATACCTACCCCCTGCCTCAGCCCCCCCAAAACCCCCCTGTCCCTTCCACATTTGCACCTCCCCAACGATTCCCCTGCCCCTGCTACATCACACCTGTCAACGACCCCAGTGGGTTAAGCCATGCCCTCCCCAAACCCACCTTCCCATTCCCCCTCCCCAACTACCCCTTTCTACTCCCCTGCCCCTTCTACCCCATTGACTTCAAATCCATCTACTCCATCCCAGCTTCCACTGCACCCCTCTTCCACTCACCCCCAAACCCCACCCAACCCTCACCCCTCCTATGCACCTCCAGCCCACATTTAACCCCCTCACCTTGTGACCCCCTAACACCTTCCCCCATCTCCCTCTTCCCCTCTTCTACCCCAAAACCCCCATCTACCCCCGATTCCCCCCTAACTAATACACCCTCTCTTCCACTCCCAGCACCCATGCTCCATTCTCATCTCAGCCCTCTGCCCTCAGTATCCCTCTCCCCCCCAACCTCTCAACCTCTATCTGACTCTCAGTCTCACTCTATTTCTCAACCCCCCTATGCTATTCAGACCCCTAACTTTCAGACCCATTATGCCCTTCCTACCCTCCTAGATGCCCAGACCCCATTCGCCTACCAGGCACTCCCAGGCACCCCCTAGCACCCCCCATTCACCCCCACAGCCCCCACTTGCCCCCCAGACAACCCCCAGTTCCCCCCAGACCCCTGGTGAAAGGGGGAACTCTGACACCCGAGTCACCCGAAGAGATAAAAGAAAGAGTTAGTGAGGCAGACCCAGACATAGTGGCAATAGTGGAAACTAAAATAAATGGCATGATCTCGGATGCAATCTTTCCAGAGGGGTACCAGGTGATAAGAAAAGAAAGGACACAGAGACAGGGAGGAGGAGTGGCACTACTAATAAAGCGGAAATGGAAGTTTGATGATCTGGAAAATCCAGGTACCTATGAGAGCACGAGCTTCATACATGGAACTCTGACAGTGGATGGGAAGAAGATTGTAATCTTGATACTCTACAATCCCCCACCAAACAGTAGAAGGCCCAGGCAGGAGTACGAGGACAGCAACAAGACATGTATAGATGAACTGCAAAGGGCAGCAACTTTAGCGCATAGAATGAGAGCGAAGCTGCTGGTCATGGGGACCTAAATCACGGAGAGATAGATTGGGAAACAAGGAATCCCCATAGTGGGGAGGAGACCTGGGGAGCGAAGCTGGTAGACGTTATTGACAGGAATTTCCTAACACAGCATGTGAAAGAAGATACTAGGGAAAGAGGAGGGGATACGCCCAGCCTATTAGATCTCATTTTCACCCAGAATGTAGAAGACATCGAGCAGTTGGAACATGAAATACCACTAGGAGCTAGTGACCATTGTGTCCCAGTCTTTGACTACATGATGGAGCTTAAAATTGTGACCAAAGGACAAGAGGTCCAGGAAAGGAGACTTGATTACAGAAAAGGGGACTACAGAAGGATAAGGGACTACCTGGGAGAAGTGCAGTGGGAGGAAGAACTTAGAGGAAAAACAGTGCAAGGTATGATGAACCAAGTCATATGGAAATGCAAGGAGGCTGAAGAGAGATTTATTCCAACAGTAAAGGAAAAAAGCAGGAGGGAATATAATAACCCATGGTTTAATAGACAGTGTCAGGAAGCAAAGGTGAAAAGCAGGAGGGAGTGGAGTAAGTACAGAAGACAAAGGACAGAGGACAACGGAAATAGATGTAACAGAGCTAGGAATGATTACATTACCATAAGACGAGTGTCGGAAAGAAATTATGAGAATGATATTGCGATCAAAGCGAAAAAGCAACCTAAATTACTATATAGCCATATAAGAAGGAAGATGTTGGTAAATGACCAAGTGACAAGACTGAGGAAAACAGAAGGGGCATATACAGAAAGCGACAAGGAAATCTGCGAGGTACTGAATGCAAGTTTCCATGGAGTGTTCACAACCGAGCCTGAGCAGCTCCCATTGTTAGAAGCGATTACCCTAGATAAAAGGCTATCAGATATAGAGGTGACAGCAGAGGAGGTAATGAAACAGTTGACAACACTGGATGCAAGTAAAGCTGTTGGACCAGACAAAGTATCACCGTGGATACTAAAAGAGGCAGCGCAGGCTCTCAGCGTGCCTCTGGCAATGATCTTTAATGAGTCACTTATGTCGGGAGAATTGCCCAGTTGTTGGAAGGAGACAAATGTCGTACCGATTTTCAAGAAAGGTAATAGGGAGGAGGCACTTAACTACAGACCCGTATCACTGACAAGCATTCCCTGCAAAATACTTGAAAGAATAATTAGGCTAAGACTTGTTGAGCACCTGGAGAGCATTGGGTTTGTAAACAAGCACCAACATGGGTTCTGGACAGGGAAATCATGCCTAACAAACCTTTAAGAATTCTATGATAAAGTAACAAGGATAAGGCAGGACAGAGAAGGCTGGGCAGATTGCATATTTCTTGACTGCCAAAAGACCTTTTATACAGTACCGCACATGAGACTGCTATACAAACTTGAGAGGCAGGCAGGAGTAAGCGGAAAGGCCCTAGCATGGGTGAAGAACTACCTAACAGGAAGGTGCCAGAGGGTAATGGTAATGGGCGAAAAGTCGAACAGGCGAACAGTAACAAGTGGAGTACCTCAAAGATCGGTGCTGGGACCAATCCTCTTTCTAATTTACGTAAATGATATGTTTACAGGAGTGGAATCATACATGTCAATGTTTGCGGATGACGCAAAATTAATGAGAAGAGTTGTGACAGACGAGGATTGTAGGATCCTCCAAGAGGACTTAAACAGGTTGCAGAGATGGTCAGGGAAATGGCTACTGGAGTTTAACACCAGTAAATGTAAAGTTATGGAAATTGGATCAGGTGATAGAAGACCAAAGGGACAGTACACAATGAAGGGGAACTGCCTACCTGTAACGATTCGAGAAAGAGACCTGGGAGTGGATGAGACACCTAATCAAACTCCTGAGGCACATATAAATAGGATAACGACAGCAGCGTACTCTACACTGGCGAAAATTAGAACTTCATTCAGAAACCTAAATGAGGAGGCTTTTAGGGCGCTTTACACTGCCTACGTGAGACCCGTCTTAGAGTATGCCGCGCTATCATGGAGCCCCCACCTGAAGAAACACATAAGGAAACTGGAGAAGGTTCAGAGGTTTGCGACGAGGCTTGTCCCAGAGTTACGAGGGATGGGATATGAAGAGCGTCTGAAGGAACTGAACCTTACAACACTAGAGAAAAGAAGGGAGAGAGGAGATATGATAGAGACATATAAAATACTCAGGGGAATTGACAAAGTGGAAATAGATGAAATGTTCACACGTAATAATAACAGAACGAGGGGACATGGGTGGAAACTGGAAACTCAGATGAGTCACAGAGATGTTAGGAAGTTTTTTTCAGCGTGAGAGTAGTGGAAAAATGGAATGCACTTGGAGAACAGGTTGTGGAAGCAAACTCTATTCATACTTTTAAAATTAGGTATGATAGGGAAATGGGACAGGAGTCATTGCTGTAAACAACCGATAGCTGGAAAGGTGGGATCCAAGAGTCAATGCTCGATCCTGCAAGCACAAATAGGTGAGCATACACACGCACACACACACGCACACACACACACACACACACACACACACACACACACACACACACACACACACACACACACACACACACACACACACATACACACACACACACACAGAGGAAAGGCGGTGGCGTTGCTGTGCTGGTGAAAGAACACCTAAAGGTGAACGAAATAGTGACTGCCAATCCACAAGAAGTTGACATAATACCACTAGAAATCTGCCCTGAGGATGATAAACTAATGATCATTAATGCATATAGTCCACCGCTAAGCAGCACATGGTCAAAGGAGGAGCTAGAAGTAAACGAGAAGGTCTTATAACAATAATGAGAGAGATCATAGCTAGAGCGGATAACGATAGTTCACGACTGTTGATAGTCGGCGACTTCAACTTGAAATCCATAGACTGGGAAGCATATGAAGCTAAAACAGAAGATTTCTGGACCTGTATATTTGTAGACCTCATCCTGGAAACATTCTTGTATCAACATGTTAAACAAGCTACGAGGATGAGGGAAGGGGACGTTCCCTCCATGCCAGATTTGATATTTACCAGGAAGGAGGAAGAAATATTTGACATTCAGTACCCTCCCTTGGGTAAAAGTGATCATGTCTTTTTGGGAATAAAGTATGCAATGCGTTATAATCTGGAAGAAAATATGACGGTCGATGCAAATGAAAAACCTGACTTTAGGAGAACATTATGGCAACCTTAGAAAATTTTTTAGTGAGTATAATTGGACAGACTTGTTGCTAGGCAATGAAGTGAATGAGATGTATGTCAGGTTTTGTGAAATATATGATAAAGGCACAAAAAAAATTATACCAAAACAGAGAAGCAGAACTAGGAAACAGGATTGGTTCAACAGAAAGTGCGAGAGGGGCAGAGACCAAAAGACACAAAAATGGAATCAATACAGGAAGAGGCCAAACCCCAAACATACCAGCGATACAAAGATGCGAGAAACAACTACACGGCAGTGAGGAGAGAGGCAGAAAGATATTTTGAAAAAGGGATTGCAGACAAATGTAAGACAGAACCAGGTCTATTCGATAAATATATAAACAACAAATTGCAGGTAAAGGATAATATTCAGAGGTTGAAAATGGGAAATAGATTCACGGAAAATGAAAAGGAAATGTGTGAAACATTAAACGAAAAGTTCCAAAGTGTGTTTGTACAAAATGAAATCTTCAGGGAACCAGATACAATAAGAATTCCAGAGCACATAGAGGTGTCTAGAGACGAAGTGGAAAAAATGCTCAAGGAGCAAAATAAGAACAAAGCAGTTGGTCCAGATGGGGTTTTACCATGGGTTCTGAGAGAATGTGCACCTGAGCTCAGCATTCCTCTTCAACTGATTTTTAAGGCATCCCTGTTTACAGGAGTTGTAGCTGATATGTGGAAAAAGGCTAACATAGTTCCAATCTACAAAAGTAGAAGCAGGGAAGACCCCCTTAATTATAGACCGGTATCATTGACAAGTGTAATAGTCAAAATATTGGAAAAAATAATTAAATCTAAATGGGTAGAACACCTGGAGAGAAATGATATAATATCATACAGACAGTATGGTTTTCGATCTGGAAGATCCTGTGTATCGAATTTACTCAGTTTCTATGATCGAGCAACAGAGATATTACAGGAAAGAGATGGTTGGGTTGACTGCATCTATCTGGACCTAACAAAGGCTTTCGACAGAGTTCCACATAAGAGGTTGTTCTGGAAACTGGAAAATATTGGAGGAGTGACAAATACGCTTCTAACATGGATGAAAAATTTTGTGACTGATAGAAAAATGAGGGCTGTGATCAGAGGCAATGTATCGGACTGGAGAAATGTCACAAGTGGAGTACCACAGGGTTCAGTTCTTGCACCAGTGATGTTTATTGTCTACATAAATGATCTACCAGTTGGTATACAGAATTATATGAACATGTTTGCTGATGATGCTAAGATAATAGAAAGGATAAGAAACTTAGATGATTGTCATGCCCTTCAAGAAGGCCTGGACAAAATAAGTACATGGAGCGCCACTTGGCAAATGAAATTTAATGTTAATAAATGCCATGTTATGGAATGTGGAATAGGAGAACATAGACCCCACACAACCTATATATTATGTGAGAAATCTTTAAAGAATTCTGATAAAGAAAGAGATCTAGGGGTGGTTCTAGATAGAAAACTATCACCTGAGGACCACATAAAGAATATTGTGCGAGGAGCCTATGCCACGCTTTCTAACTTCAGAATTGCTTTTAAATACATGGATGGCGATATACTAAAGAAATTGTTCACGACTTTTGTTAGACCAAAGCTAGAATATGCAGCAGTTGTGTGGTGCTCATATCTTAAGAAGCACATCAACAAACTGGAAAAGGTGCAAAGACATGCTACTAATTGGCTCCCAGAACTGAAGGGCAAGAGCTACGAGGAAAGGTTAGAGGCATTAAATATGCTAAAACAAGAAGACAGAAGAAAAAGAGGTGATATGATCACTACATACAAAATAGTAACAGGAATTGATAAAATCGATAGGGAAGATTTCCTGAGACCTGGAACTTTAAGATCATGAGCTCATAGATATACACTAGCTAAACACAGATGCCGAAGAAATATAAGAAAATTCACTTTCGCAAACAGAGTGGTAGACGGTTGGAACAAGTTAGGGGAGAAGGTGGTGGAGGCCAAGACCGTCAGTAGTTTCAAAGCGTTATATGACAAAGAGTGCTGGGAAGACGGGACACCACGAGCGTAGCTCTCATCCTGTAACTACACTTAGGTAATTACACACACACACACACTAACCTGCATACCATACCCTAACCTGCATGATGAGGTCCCTAACCTGCATACCATGCAAGCTGATGGAGAAGATTGTGCGAAAAAAACTAGTGGAGCATCTGGAGCGAAGGAACTTTGTAACACAGCATCAACATGGGTTCAGGGATGACAGGTCCTGCCTCACAGGGTTACTTGAATTCTACGACCAAGCAACAAAAATAAGGCAAGAAAGAGAAGGGTGGGCAGACTGCATATTTTTGGATTGTCAGAAAGCCTTTGATACAGTGCCACACAAGAGGCTAGTGCGAAAGTTGGAGATGCAGGCTGGAGTGAAAGGGAAGGTACTCCGGTGGATAGAGGAGTACCTAAGCAACAGGAGACAACGAGTCTGTGTGAGGGGTGAGGTCTCAGATTGGCGAGACTTCACAAGTGGAGTCCCGCAGGGGTCAGTCCTTGGACCTATACTGTTTCTGGTATATGTAAATGATCTCCCAGAGGGTATAGATTCGTTCCTCTCAATGTTTGCCGACGATGCAAAAATTATGAGGAGGATTGATACAGAGGATGATAGTAGGAGGCTACAAGATGACCTGGATAGACTGAGTGAATGGTCCAACAAATGGCTGTTGAAGTTCAACCCGAGTAAATGCAAAGTAATGAAACTAGGCAGTGGAAACAGGAGGCCAGGCACAGGATACAGAATAGGAGATGAAGTACTTAATGAAACAGACAGAGAGAAAGATCTAGGAGTTGATATCACACCAAACCTGTCTCCTGAAGCCCACATAAAGAGAATAACGTCTGCGGCATATGCGAGGCTGGCTAACATCAGAACGGCGTTCAGGAACCTGTGTAAGGAATCATTCAGAATCTTGTACACCACATATGTAAGACCAATCCTGGAGTATGCGGCCCCAGCATGGAGCCCGTACCTTGTCAGGCACAAGACGAAGCTGGAAAAAGTCCAAAGGTATGCTACTAGACTAGTCCCAGAACTAAGAGGCATGAGTTATGAGGAAAGGCTGCGGGAAATGCACCTTACGACACTGGAAGACAGAAGAGTAAGGGGGGACATGATCACAACCTACAAAATCCACAGGGGAATCGACCGGGTAAACAAGGATTAACTATTCAACACTGGTGGGACGCAAACAAGGGGACACAGGTGGAAGCTGAGTACCCAAATGAGCCACAGAGACGTTAGAAAGAACTTTTTCAGTGTCAGAGTAGTTAGTAAATGGAATGCATTAGGAAGTGATGTGGTGGAGGCTGACTCCATACACAGTTTCATATGTAGATATGACAAAGCCCAGTAGGCTCAGGAATCTGTACATCAGTTGATTGACGGTTGAGAGGCGGGACCAAAGAGCCAGAGCTCAAACCCCGCAAACACAACTAGGTGAGTACACACTCATAGATGTACTCACCTAATTGTGTTTGCGGGGGTTGAGCTCTGGCTGTTTGGTCCAGCATCTCAACCGTCAATCAACAGGTGTACAGATTCCTGAGCCAATTGGGCTCTATCATATCTACACATGAAACTGTGTATGGAGTCAGCCTCCACCACATCACTTCCTAATGCATTCCATTTGTCAACCACTCTGACACTAAAAAAAGTTCTTTCTAATATCTCTGTGGCTCATTTGGGCACTCAGTTTCCACCTGTGTCCCCGTGTGCGTGTGCCCCTTGTGTTAAATAGCCTGACTTTATCTACCCTATCAATTCCCTTCAGAATCTTGAATGTGGTGATCATGTCCCCCCTAACTCTTCTGTCTTCCAGCAAAGTGAGGTTTAATTCCCGTAGTCTCTCCTCGTAGCTCATACCTCTCAGCTCGGGTACTAGTCCGGTGGCAAACCTTTGAACCTTTTCCAGTTTAGTCTTATCTTTGACTAGATAGGGATTCCATGCTGGAGCTGCATACTCCAGGATTGGCCTGAAATATGTGTTATACAAAGTTCTGAATGATTCTTTACACAAGTTTCTGAATGCCGTTTGTATGTTGGCCAGCCTGGCATATGCCGCTGATGTTATTCGCTTGATATGTGCTGCAGGAGACAGGTCTGGCGTGATATCAACCCCCAAGTCTTTTTCTTTCTCTGACTCCTGAATAATTTCCTCTCCCAGATGATACCTTGTATCTGGTCTCCTGCTCCCTACACCTATCTTCATTACATTACATTTGGTTGGGTTAAACTCTAACAACCATTTGTTCGACCATTCCTTCAGCTTGTCTAGGTCTTCTTCAAGCCTCAAACAGTCCTCTTCTGTCTTAATCCTTCTCATAATTTTGGCATCGTCCGCAAACATTGAGAGAAATGAATCTATACTCTCCGGGATATCATTTACATATATCA
Source organism: Procambarus clarkii (assembly GCF_040958095.1). Lineage (NCBI taxonomy): Eukaryota > Metazoa > Arthropoda > Malacostraca > Decapoda > Cambaridae > Procambarus > Procambarus clarkii. The sequence goes on along the minus strand of NC_091221.1, from coordinate 26,312,962 downwards.
GAAACAGGATAGGACCGAGTACAGAGCTCTGTGGGACTCCACTGGTGACTTCACGCCAATCGGAGGTCTCTTCCCTTACCGTAACTCTCTGCTTCCTATTTCTTAGGTACTCCCTTATCCACTGGAGCACCTTGCCAGCTACACCTGCCTGTCTCTCCAGCTTATGTACCAGCCTCTTAAGCGGTACTGTGTCAAAGGCTTTCCGACAATCCAAGAAAATGCAGTCCGCCCAGCCCTTTCTTTCTTGCTTAATCTTTCTCACCTGGTCGTAGAACTCTATTAAGCCAGTAAGGCAAGATTTACCCTCCCTGAACCCATGTTGGCGATTTGTCACGAAGTCCCTTCTCTTTAGATGTGTTACAAGGTTTTTTCTCACGATCTTCTCCATCACCTTGCATAGTAAACAAGTCAAGGACACTGGCCTGTAGTTCAGTGCCTCTTGCCTGTCGCCATTTTTGTATATTGGGACCACATTCGCCGTCTTCCATATTTCTGGTAGGTCTCCCATCTCCAGTGACATACTATACACTATGGAGAGTGGCAAGCAAAGTGCCTCTGCACACTCTTTCAGTACCCATGGTGAGATCCTGTCTTGACCAACAGCCTTTCTAACATCCAGATCCAGCAGGTGTCTCTTGACCTCCTCTCTCGTAATTTCGAACTCTTCCAAGGCCGCCTGGTTTACCTTCCTTTCTCCTAGCACAGTGACCTCATCTTGTTCAATTGTGAAGACCTCCTGGAACCTCTTGTTGAGTTCTTCACACACCTCTTTGTCATTCTCTGTATACCTGTCCTTGCCTGTTCTAGGTTTCAATACCTGTTCTTTCACTGTTGTTTTCCTTCTGATGTGACTGTGGAGTAGCTTTGGTTCGGTCTTGTCTTTGTTTGCTATATCATTTTCTAAACTTTTCTCTGCTTCTCTTCTTACCCTGACATACTCATTCCTGGTTCTCTGGCATCTCACTCTGCTTTCTGGTGTTCTGTTATTCCAGAAGTTCCTCCATGCTCTTTTGTTCAGTTTCTTCGCTTCCATACATGCCCTATTATACCATGGATTCTTCTGTTGCTTCTCTGATTTTTCCCTTTGGGCCGGGATGAACCTGTTTACTGCCTCCTGACACTTTTGGGTAACATAGTCCATCATACCCTGTGCAGACTTATCTCTGAGGTCTGTGTCCCAAGGTATTTCACTTAGGAAACTTCTCATCTGTTCATAATTCCCCTTTCGGTAAGCCAGCCTTTTGATTCCTAATTCTTTTTTGAGGGAGATAATTCCTAGCTCTACCAGGTACTCAAAGTTCAATACACTGTGGTCACTCATTCCCAAGGGCGCTTCCATCTTAACTTCCCTTATATCCCACTCATTTAGGGGAAATATAAATAAAGCATTGCTGGTTCATCTTCTCCTCTCATTCTTGTTGGTTCTTTGATGTGCTGGCTTAGAAAGTTTCTTGTTGCCACATCCAGCAGCTCAGCTCTCCATGTTTCTGGTCCTCCATACGGGTCTCTGTTCTCCCAATCTATCTTCCCATGGTTGAAGTCTTCCATAATTAGTAGTTCAGATCCATTCCTGGTAGCAACAGAAGCTGCTCTTTCTATTATGTTAGTGGTGGTCATGTTGTTTCTATCATATTCCTGTCTAGGTCTTCTGTCATTTGGTGGTGGATTATATATGACCACGACTATAATTTGTTTCCCTCCATTTGTTACAGTACCTGCTATGTAGTCACTGAAACCTTCACAGCCCTGAATAACCATCTCCTCAAAATCCCAGCCTTTTCTTACCAGCAGAGCTAAACCACCCCCACCTCTTCCTTCTCTCTGTTTCCTCATAACATAATAGTCCTGTGGGAACACTGCGTTCGTTAACGTTTTCGTTAGCTTTGTTTCTGTGAGGGCTATTATGTGTATGTGTGTGTGTGTGTGTGTGTGTGTGTGTGTGTGTGTGTGTGGGTGTGTGTGTGTGTGGGTGTGTGTGTGTGTGTGTGTGTAATGTAACCAATGGAATGCACTAGGAAGTGAAATGGTGGAGGCTGACTCCATACACAGTTTCAAATATAGGTATGTTAGAACCCAGTAGGCTCAGGAATCTGTACACCAGTTGATTGACAGTTGAGAGGCGGGACCAAAGAGACAAAGCTCAACCCCCACAAGGACAACTAGGTGAGACACACACACACACACACACACATATATTAGAAAGAGATATTAGAAAGAACTTTTTTAGTGTCAGAGTGGTTGACAAGTGGAATGCATTAGGAAGCGATGTGGTGGAGGCTGACTCCATACACAGTTTTAAGTGAAGATATGATAGAGCCCAGTAGGCTCAAGAATCTGTACACCAGTTGATTGACGGTTGAGAGGCGGGACCAAAGAGCCAAAGCTCAACCCCTGCAAGCACAATTAGGTGAGCACAATTAGGTGAGTACACACACAGCGATAGTGTGAAGAAACAAAGTGGAGTTAGTGGCATCACCGGAGCATATAAGTGTGGAGGACTGCTTGAAGCGACCTGACCTAACGGCTAGCGTGGGTCGACCTGCCGTGGAACTACCTGATTGTGTTTGTTGAGTGGTGACTGTGATCAGTGGTAAAGTAAATTAGTGAACTGTCACACAACGATACAGTGACTGACTCCAGAGCTTTGTGTAAATAGAGAAGAACCGACTTCATCAATCTACTAGCACTTAGTGAATCACCTAGTGGGAGACAACGACGGATAACCATCTTCATAATACATCGTCCTTACTCATCTGGTTGTGTGAGCGGGAGGCAGACTGGTATGTACCCCCTCTCTGGTCAATTAATCAGGTGTACAGATTGAGGTAAAATATTATCAAATTCTTGTTCAGGATATCATATATATTTAAAATCTCAATGTGGCTCATTTAGGTTGAGGTAACGCTTAAGGGGACTCGTGATACACGCCCACGTACGTATGCATGCACGCACACACATATGCTCACACAAACGTTCAGTCAGGGAAGGAAGGATTAACACCTTTTGTGGAAAGAGCCAAGCCCCTACTATACCCCACCTCCTCTCTTACCCCCCATCTGACCTGACCTGACCTGGTCGCCACCACCGCCCCCCCCCTCCCCCCAGTCCCCCGCATCCCCCTTACACATACTCTCCCCCCCTCTCTCTCTCTCTCTCTCTCTCTCCCACTTTCTCCTCTCTCTCTCTCTCTCTCTCTCCCTTTTATCTCTTTATCTCTCTCTCTCTCTCTCTCTCTCTCTCTCTCTCTCTCTCTCTCTCCCTCCCTCTCTCTTTATCTCTCTCTTTATCTCTCTCTTTATCTCTCTCTCTCTCCCTCCCTCTCTCGTTATCTCTCTCTCTCTCTCTCTCTCTCTCTCTCTCTCTCTCTCTCTCTCTCCCTCTCTCCCTATCTCTCTCTCTCCCACCCCACTCTGCAATTCTGACAAATCCTATCATGGCACAACTAGGAATAGGGTCAAGCATGACAGCCAGAAGCAACAGGGGAACAGGGAAAAGTTCAGGCGACGAAATGAAGGAAATGTTCGCCCAGTTTCTGGAGGACATCAAGAGTGAGATGCAGGAAATGATGCAGGAAATGAAGAATGAAATAAGCAACCTAAAAAGAGAGCTGACAGCAGCAAAGGAGGAGATTAGAGCCCTCAAAGAGAACAGTATCGATGCTGAGACTCAGATAACCACCCAGGGAGAAGGTGGTAATAGTACTTTGGAAGAGAATGCCTCATTGAAAGCAACATTTGCAGAAATGCTAAAAAAACAACAACTCTGAAGTAATGTCTGCAGTGATGGAGGTAGCCATGAAAGCAGCCACCTCACAGGAAGCGGCACGCTCCACAAGCCAGCTGCTGAAAAGGAAAAGAGCAGTAGTAGCTGTAGGTATTAAAGAGCAGGAAGGCTCTAATAGGAAAGAGTGGAATGATAAGGACAAAGCGGCAGTGAATGAAATACTGAAGGCATTAGACATGGAAGGGGCTGAGCATAGCATTGAGAAGGTTTTTCAGGTTAGGCTGGTACAAAAATGACCGAGACCGTGTGTTAAAGATAGTGATTTTAAACGAGAACGCAAAGGACACGATTCTAACAAAGAAAAGCCACCTGTAACATGTGGGAGAATTCAAAAAAGTATTCCTCCAGAGGGACATGACGAGGGATGAGAGGGCCATGGCGGCAGAAGCAAGGAAGAGGCGCAGGGCGAGAGGGGAAAACCAGAAAACCACAGCTCCCAACACATCACCCCCAGAGGCGAGGGGGGAACCCACAACCAGGTACCCAGTAACACCAGCGGGGAGGGCAACCCCACTACCCTCCTCTGCATAGAAAACCCCCCTTTCCTTCCTGTCCTCCCGCCCCGTTCACCCCATACCCTCCCTGTCCTTCCCCCTTCACTTGACCCCCCACTCCTCATCCCAGTATCCTCTGCAACCCTGGTATCCACCTCACAAATCCTCACACCCATGGCACAGCTTCCTACACCAGCAGAACATTCTCAAGGTTTTCTCCACCAAGGAGGAGATTTGAGAAGGGACAGAAGAAAGTGAGCCTCAAGGCAATGTGCACTAACATAGACGGTATTACAAATAAAGCAAATGAACTTGGAGAATGGGTACTAGAGGAAAACCCAGACATAATAGCTCTCACAGAAACAAAGCTGACGAAAACAATAACAAATGCAGTGTTCCCACAGGACTATTATGTTATGAGGAAAGAGAGAGAAGGAAGAGGTGGTGGTGGTGTAGCTCTGCTGGTAGGAAAAGGCTGGGATTTTGAGGAGTTGGTTGTTCAGGGATGTGAAGGTTTCAGTGACTACATAATAGGAACAATAACAACTGGAGGGCAAAAAATTATAGTCGTAGTCATATATAATCCGCCACCAAATGACAGAAGACCCAGACAGGAATATGATAGAAACAATATGGCCTCCATAATATGAAGGGAGCCGGTCGGCCGAGCAGACAGCACGCGGGACTTGTGATCCTGTGGTCCTGGGTTCGATCCCAGGCGCCGGCGAGAAATATTAGGCAAAGTTTCTTTCACCCTATGCCCCTGTTACCTAGCAGTAAAATAGGTACCTGGGTGTTAGTCAGCTGTCACAGGCTGCTTCCTGGGGGTGGAGGCCTGGTCGAGGACCGGGCCGCGGGGACACTAAAGCCCCGAAATCATCTCAAGATAACCTCAAGATAACCATTAACAGAATAGAGAGAGCTGCTTCTGTTGCTAGCAGGAATGGATCTGGACTACTAATCATGGAAGACTTCAACCATGGGAAAATAGATTGGGAGAACAGAGACCCGCATGGAGGACCAGAAACATGGAGAGCTAAGCTGCTGGACGTGGCAACAAGAAACTTTCTAAGCCAGCACATCAAGGATACAACAAGAATGAGAGGAGAGGATGAACCAGCAATACTTGATCTGATATTTACCCTAAATGAGTGGGATATAAGGGAAGTCAAGATGGAAGCGCCCTTGGGAATGAGTGATCACAGTGTATTGAACTTTGAGTACCTGGTAGAGCTGGGAATTATTCCCTAAAAAAATGAACTAGGAAACAAAAGGCTGGCATACCGAAAGGGAAATTATGAGGAGATGAGAAGCTTCCTAAGGGAAATACCTTGGGACACAGACCTCAGAGATAAGTCTGTACAAGATATGATGGACTATGTCACCCAAAAGTGTTAGGAGGCAGTAAGCAGATACATCCCGACCCAAAAGGAAAAATCCGAGAAGCAAAAGAAGAATCCATGGTATAATAGGGCATGTATGGAAGCAAAGAAACTGAACAAAAGGGCGTGGAGGAACTTCCGGAATAACAGAACACCAGAAAGCAGAGAGAGATACCAGAGAACCAGGAATGAGTATGTCAGGGTGAGAAGAGAAGTAGAGAAAAGTAATGAAAATGATAAAGCAAACAAAGCCAAGACCGAACCGAAGCTACTCCACAGTCACATCAGAAGGAAAACAACAGTGAAAGAACAGGTAGTGAAACTTAGAACAGGCGAGGATAGGTATACAGAGAATGACATCGAGGTGTGTGATGAACTCAACAAGAGGTTCCAAGAGGTCTTCACAACAGAACAAGGTGAGGTCACTGTGCTAGGAGAAAGGGAAGTAAACCAGGCGGCCTTGGAAGAGTTTCAAATTACGAGAGAGGAGGTCAAAAGACACCTGCTGGACCTGCATGTTAGAAAGGCTGTTGGTCCAGACGGGATCTCGCCATGGGTACTGAAAGAGTGTGCAGAGGCACTTTGCTTGCCACTCTCCATAGTGTATAGTAGGTCACTGGAGACGGGAGACCTGCCAGAAATATGGAAGACGGCAAATGTGGTCCCAATATACAAAAAGGGCGACAGGCAAGAGGCACTGAACTACAGGCCAGTATCCTTGATTTGTATACCATGCAAGGTGATGGAGAAGATCGTGAGAAAAAACCTGGTAGCACATCTGGAGAGAAGGGACTTCGTGACAAATCGACAACATGGGTTCAGTGAGGGTAAATCTTGCCTAACTGGCTTAATTGAATTCTATGACCAGGTAACACAGATTAAGCAAGAAAGGGAGGGCTGGGCGGACTGCATTTTCTTGGATTGTCGGAGTCTTTGACACAGTACAGCATAAGAGGCTGGTATATAAGCTGGAGAGACAGGCACGTGTAGCTGGTAATGTGCTCCAGTGGTTAAGGGTTAAGGGTTCCTAAGCAATAGGAAGCAGAGAGTTACGGTGAGAGGTGAGACCTCCGATTGGCGTGAAGTCACCAGTGGAGTCCCACAGGGCTCTGTACTCGGTCCTATCTTGTTTCTGATATATGTAAATGATCTCCCGGAGGGTATAGATTTATTTGTCTCAATGTTTGCGGACGATGCCAAAATTATGAGAAGGATTAAGACAGAAGAGGACTGTTTGAGGCTGCAAGAAGATCTAGACAAACTGCAGGAATGGTCGAACAAGTGGTTGTTAGAGTTTAACACAACCAAACGTAATATAATGAAGATAGGTGTAGGGAGCAGGAGGCTAAATACAAGGTATCATCTGGGAGAGGAAATTCTTCAGGAGTCAGAGAAAGAAAAAGACTTGGGAGTTGATATCACGCCAGACCTGTCTCCTGCAGCTCATATCAAGCGAATAACATCAGTGGCATATGCCAGGCTGGCCAACATACGAACGGCATTCAGAAATTTGTGTAAAGAATTATTCAGAACTTTGTATACCACATATGTCAGGCCAATCCTGGAGTATGCAGCTCCAGCATGGAGTCCATATCAAGTCAAGGATAAGACTAAACTGGAAAAGGTTCAAAGATTTGCCACCAGACTAGTACCCGAGCTGAGAGGTATGAGCTACGAGGAGAAACTACGGGAATTAAACCTCACTTCGCTGGAAGACAGAAGAGTTAGGGGGGACATGATCACCACATTCAAGATTCTCACGGGAATTGATAGGGTAGATAAAGATAGGCTATTTAACACAAGGGGCACACACACACAAGGGGACACAGGTGGAAACTGAGCGCCCAAATGAGCCACAGAGATATTAGAAAGAACTTTTTTAGTGTCAGAGTGGTTGACAAATGGAATGCATTAGGAAGTGATGTGGTGGAGGCTGAATTCATACACAGTTTCAAGTGTAGATATAATAGAGCCAAATAGGCTCAGGAATCTGTACACCTGTTGATTGACGGTTGAGAGGCGGGACCAAAGAGCCAGAGCTCAACCTCCGCAAGCACAACTAGGTGAGTACACACACACACACACACACACACCATGCTGGAGCCGGTGGCCGAGCGGACAGCACGCAGGACACGTGATCCTGTGGTCCCGGGTTCGATCCCGGGCGCCGCCGAGAAACGATGGGCAGAGTTTCTTTCACCCTATGCGCCTGTTACCTAGCAGTAAATAGGTACCTGAGATAGGTAAATAGGCACAAGACTGCTGTTCAAACTCGAGAGGCAGGCGAAGGTGGGGTGAAAGGCCCCAGCATGGATACGGATCTACCTAACAGAAAGAAGCCAAAGAGTTACGGTAAAAGTTATGGTTTGAGCCGGTCGGCCGAGCGGACAGCACGCTGGACTTGTGATCCTGTGGTCCTGGGTTCGATCCCAGGCGCCGGCGAGAAACAATGGGCAGAGTTTCTTTCACCCTATGCCCCTGTTTCCTATCAGTAAAATTGGTACCTGGGTGTTAGTCAGCTGTCACGGGCTGCTTCCTGGGAGTGGAGACCTGGTCAAGGACTGGGCCGCGGGGACACTAAAGCCCCGAAATCATCTCAAGATAACCTCTCAAGATAAGGGGCGAGAAGTCTGACTAGCGAACAGTAACGAGTTGAGTACCTTAAAGATCGGTGCTGGGACCAATTCTATTTCTAATATATGTTAATGACATGTTTACAGGAGTAAAGTCCTACATGTCGATGTTCGCAGATAACGCAAAGTTGATGAGAAGAGTTGTGACAAATGAGGATTGCAGGATCCTCCAAGAGGATCTGAACAGGTTGCAGAGATGGTCAGAGAAATTCCTACTGGAGTTCAACACTTGCAAATGTAAAGTTATGGAAATGGGACTAGGTGATAGGAGACCAAAGGGACAGTACACAATGAAGGGGGAACAGCCTACTTGTGACGACACGAAAAAGAGACCTGGGCATGGACGTAACACCTAATCTATCTCCTGAAGCACGTATAAATAGGAAAAATTATTGCAGTGTACTCTACACTGGCAAAAGTTAGAACATCATTCAGAAACCTAAGTAAGGAGGCATTTAGGGCGCTTTACACTGCCGACATGAGGCCAGTCTTAGAGAATGCCACCTTATCATGGAGTCCCCATCTGAAGAAGCATATAAGGAAACTGGAAAAGGTTCAGAGGTTTTCAACGAGACTAGTCCCAGAGTTACGAGGGATGGGCTATGAGGAGCACCTGAAGGAACTGTGCCTACTGACACTAGAAAGAAGAAGGGAGAGAGGGGGACATGATAGGAACGTATAAAATACTCAAGGGGATTGACAGAGTGGACATAGACGAAATGTTCACACCACATAGGAGTTAACAAGAACAATGGGACATGTAACAGAACAAGGGGACATGGATGAAGTTGGAAACTGAGATGTCACAGAGATGTTAGGAAGTTTTTTTTTAGCGTGAGAGTAGTGGAAAAATGGAATACACTTAAGGAACAGGTTGTGGAAGCAAATACTTTACATAATTTTAAAACCAGGTATGATAGGGAAATAGAACCGTAGTCATTACTGTAAACAACCGATGCTCGAAAGGCTGGATCCAAGAGACAATGCTCGATCCTGCAGACAAATATATGTGAGTACAAATGGGTGAGTACACACACACACAATCTGTACACGGTAGAGTCACGTTTTTGATACACTCCTCGAAAAAGTATTCATAACTCGTGACATCTGAGTGATACCGAGGAAAACCATTGTGGAACTGTATTATGAAGTGTAACACTCCGGATAGGAAATATTTGATTCAGTGACTGTGTCTGATAGTGCAAAGTAGCAAGTATCCAAGGAGTATGACATCAGTGTCACGGAGGAAACCTGCCGCATGGCAGAGGTGCGAGTGCAAACAAGGCCTACAGAACGCAGATTGCTCCATAAACACTCACCTATTGTGCACTTGGGGGTTGAAGTGGCCGGTAAGTGTCAGTCTCTTGTGTCAATCTAACGGTGTACAGTGTTCATTTAGTATAAAATTTAGGCTTGGATATAAGTTAAATTAACTCAAACGAATCTCGAGAAATATACAGCTCCTCTGGCACTAGTTTTTCACACATAGGTGAGAAAGTAGTCGCCACCAGAACACCCCCACACATCTTCCCATACCCCTCACCCTTATCCCTTCGCCCCACACACACACACACGCACCATACCCCCCTTCCCCCATAGTCCCAGCCACCAGCTATCCCAAGTCCCTTCCCCTCACCCTCCAGCACTGTCCATCCCCACCTCCCCTCCCTCTCCTCCTTTTTCCCTCCACATAACCCCTCCAAAACAAACACACATACACATAAACACACAGGCTACCTCCAACTCCTCACCTCAAGACATTGAGTCACCACCCCTTCTCAAACTGTCCACTCACACACACGTGTATCACAAAGAGGATTTGACACCATGGTGTTTGACCAAACTACTCTCAGCCACCCTCTTCCTCTCCCTCTCCCCTCTCACTCTCCCACTCACACTGTATCTCTCTCTCTCTCTCTCTCTCTCTTGCTCTCCCATCTCCCTCCCTCCCTCTCCGCTCCTTTTCACTCTATCTCAACCCTCTCCCTCTTGCTCCATCTCTCACTTTGGCCCCCACGATCTCTCTCCCCTCCCGCCCCTCTCTTGCTTCTCTGTATCCCACCCTATTTTTCATCCCCTTCTTTCTCAACCCCCTTCTCTCATCCCCTCTCTCTATCATTCCCGTCCTCTCTCTCTCTCTCTCTGCCCCCTACTGGCAAACCCTATCAATACATAGTAGGAACAGGGACAAACATGGCAGCAAGGACTTCCAAGGGAACAGGGAAAAGTCAATGTAACAAAATGAAGGAAGTGTTTGCCCAGGTTTTGGAGGATATCAGAAGGGAGATGCAGGAAATGAATAATACAATAAGCTACCTGCAAAGCGAGCTGACAGTAGCAAAAGAGGAGATTAAAACCCTTAAAAAGAACAATACTGAGACGGAGGCTCAGATAATTATTCAAAGAGAAGATGAAAGTGGTACATTGGAAGGGACTGCCAAAGTACAAGCGACATTTGCAGAAATGCTAAAAAAGAAGAAGGAAGTAATGTCCACAGTGAAGGAGGTAGCCATGAAAGCAGCCACCTAACAGGAAGCAGCAAAGGCAACTAGTCAACTGCTGGAAAGAAAATGATCAGTGGTAGCTGTGGGTAATAAAGAGCAGGAAGGTTCCAATAGGACAGAATAGAACGATAAGGACAGAGCAGCCGCAAATGAAATACTAAGGAGGTTAGAGATGGAAGGAACTGAGCATAGAATTGAGAAGGTTTTCAGGATGGGCTGGTACAACAAGAACAGAGACCATGTGTTAAAGACAGTGTTTGCAAACGAGGCCACAAAGGAGAAGATTCTAACAAGGAAGACCCACCTGCAGTATGTGGAAGAATTAAAAAAAAGTATTCCTCCAGGGAGACATGACGAGGGAGGAGAGAGCCATGGCTGCAGAACCAAGGAAGAAGCGCAGGGCGAGAGAAGAAAACCAGGAAAACACAGCTCCCAATACAACATCCCCAGAGGTGAGGGGCGATCCCACAACCAGCAACCTAGTAACACCAGAGGGGAGGACAACTCCACCACCCTCCTCTGCATAGAAACCTCCCCTACCCCGAACCCTCCCTGCCCCCACTCAAATGTTCAGTCAACTCTCCCTACCCCCCTCACCCCACTCCACCCCTGCTACCCCTCCCCTACTCCCACCATGTCCCCCTTCCCCCCTTTTCCCCCCACTGGCCTCCCTCCCACTTCATCCCATACCCTCCCTGTCCCCCCTTTCCTTGCCCCCTCCCCCCCCCCCGCCCCTAACTCCAGTATCCTCTAAGACCCCGTTACCCACCCCACAAATCCTCATGTCCATGGAGCAGCTTGACCCATCAGCAGAACGCTCACCAAGAAGGGAACATGAGAAAGAACAGAAGAAAGTCAATCTGAAGGCAATGTACAGTAACACAGATGGGATTACAAATAAAACAAATGAACTTGGAGAATGGGTACTTAAAGAAAACCCAGACATAATTGCACTCACAGACACAAAGCAACAAAATTCATAACAAATGCAGTGTTTCCACAGGACTACTGTGATGTGAGGAAAGAGAGAGAAGGAAGAGGAGGTGGTGGTGTAGCTCTGCTGGTAAGAAAAGGCTGGGATTTTGAGGAGATAGTTATTCAGGGCTGTGAAGGTTTCAGTGACTACTTGACAAGTACAATAGCAACTGGAGGACAAAAAATTATAGTCACAGTCATATATAACCTGCCACCAAATGACAGAAGACCCAGACAGGAATATGATAGAAACAACATGGCCGCCATTAACATAATAGAGAGAACAGCGTCTCTCGCTAGTAGGAATGAAACTGGACTACTAATCATGAAGGACTTCAACCACGGAAAAATAGACTGGGAAAACAGAGACCCGCATGGAGGACCAGTTGAATGGAGAGCTAAGCTGCTGGACGCGGCAACAAGAAACTTTCTAAGCCAACACATCAAGGGACCGACAAGAATGAGAGGGAAGGATGAACCAGCCATGCTTGATCTGATATTTACCCTCAATGAGTGGGATATAAGGGAAGTTAAGATGTAAGCGCCCTTGGGTATGAGTGATCACAGTGTATTGATCATTGAGTACTTGGTAGAGCTAGGACTTATCTGCCTCAAAAAAGAACTAGAAAACAAAAGGCTGGGATACTGAAAAGGGAATTATGAGATGAGAAGTTTCCTAAGGGATATACCATGGGACACAGACCTCAGAGCCAAGTCGGTACAAGACATGATGGACTATGTCACCCAAAAGTGTCAGGAGGCAGTTAACAGGTTTATCCCGGTCCAAAGGGAAAAATCCGGGAATCAAAAGAAAAATCCATGGTTTAACAGGGCATGTATGGAAGCAAAGGAACTGAACAAAAGGGCGAGAAATAGCCCTTAAATCCGAAATAACAGAACACTAGAATGCAGAGAGAGATATACCAGAGAACCAGGAATGAGTATGTCAGGGTGAGAAGAGAAGCAGAGAAAAATTATGAAAATGATATAGCAAACAAAGCCAAGACCGATCCAAAGCTACTTCACAGTCAAATCAGAAGGAAAACAACAGCGAAAGAACAGGTAATGAAACTTAGAATAGGCGAGGACATGTATACAGAGAACGACATAGAGGTGAGTGAAGAACTCAACAAGATGTTCCAGAAGGTCGTCACAATAGAAAATGGAGAGATCACTGCGCTAGGAAAGGGGGCAGTAAATCAGGTGGCCTTGGAAAGGGTTCAAAATTACGAGAGATGAGATCAAGAGGCACCTGTTGGATCTGGATGTGAGAAAGGCTGTTGGTCCAGACGGGATCTCACCATGGGTATTTGAAAGAGTGTGCAGAGGCACTCTGCTTGCCACTCTCCATAGTGTATAGTGTTGGGATCGAACTGTCGACAACCCAACACATTTAATTTAGGTTTATTCTGAGTGTTTATCCTATGTTTCGTTTTACTATAACGGGTTACATTAATCTGATCAGGTGTCAGCCTCAGCCGGACCTATTGTCAGGTGCGACACACTTTGTGCTGAGGTCTGACAAAGGACAAGAAAATAAGATTGTATAAAAACTTCATCATGGATATATTCAGATATATCTCTAACCACCTTATATACAATATATTACATGTATATATATTTAGGCATTGTACACAAGTACAGTTATATATATATATATATATATATATATATATATATATATATATATATATATATATATATATATATATATATATATATATATATATATATATATAGAGAGAGAGAGAGAGAGAGAGAGAGAGAGAGAGAGAGAGAGACACTGCGACCCTGAAATGGTCGTCTCTTGTCCGATTGTTCTTCCCACTTATAGATTCACTTGTCCGTAATAAGGACCACTATTCGGACACTATGTTACCTCAACGCCTCTAACTATCAATGACGGTGCCTTCCACGACCTCAGAGACGTCTACCATGCCGCTAGGTCCTCACGTCCGTTTCCTTTGGTGAGGGTGGAGCATACTGGAACAGTTGGGTCAGTTGGTCAAACATCCGAAAGTGACGACAGCATGTTGACTCAATGGAGGGGAGTAGATGTCTGTTTCTCCACATGCTCCGGCCAGCACACGTTACCTCGCCCGGTGGTTCTGATTGGCTAACAGAAATTCCCGCCACCGGACGAGCCAATCCGTGCTGACCGTTAACGACCTCCATGATCGTTAACCTCGTTCTTCCTGTAATAATGAACGTATTTCTATTAAATAACCGTGTCTTTATGCGATGAAATAACACGATACGATATATCGTAACAATAGTAGGTCACTGGAGACGGGAGACTTACCAGAAATATGGAAGGAAGCTAATGTGGTCCCAATGCACAAAAAGGGTGTCAGACAAAAGGCACTGAACAACAGGTCAGTGTCCATAACTTGTATATCATGCAAAGTGATGGAGAAGATCGTGAGAAAAATCTAGTAACTCATCTGGAAGAAGGGACTTCGTGACAAATCGCCAACATGGGTTCAGGGAGGGTAAATCTTGCTTTTCTGGCTTAATAGATTTTTACGATCGGGTGACAAAGATTAAGCAAGAACGAGAAGGCTTTGCGGACTTCATTTTTTTTGGACTGTCGGAAAGCCTTTGACACAGTCCCCCATAAGAGGCTGATACATAAGCTGGAGAGACAGGGAAGGGTAACTGGTAAAGTGCTCCAGTGGATAAGGGAATACCTAAGCAATAGGAAGCAAAGAATTGCAGTGAGAGGGTGAGACCTCAGATTAACGTGAAGTCACCAGTGGAGTCCCACGGGGCTCTGTTCTCGGTTCTATCCTGTTGCTGATATATGTAAATGATCTCCCAGAGGATATAAACTCATTCCTCTTAATGTTTGCTGACGATGCCAAAATTATGAGAAGGATTAAGACAGAGGAGAACTGCTTGAGGCTTCAAGAAGACCTAGACAAACTAAAGGAATGGTCGAACAAATGGTTGTTAGAGTTTAACCCAAGCAAATGTAATGTAATGAAGAAAGGTGTAGGGGGCGGGAGACCAGTTATGGGGTATCATTTGGGAGATGAAATTCTTCAAGAGTCAGAGAAAGACCTGGGGTTTGATATCACGCCAGACCTGTCCCATGAAGCCCATATCAAGAAGATAACATCAGCAGCATATACAAGGATGGCTAACATAAGAACAGCGTTTAGACACTTGTGCAAAGAATCATTCAGAAATTTGTATACCACCTATGTTAGACCAATCCTAGAGTATGCAGCCCCAGCATGGAGTCCATATCTAGTCAAGCATAAGACTAAAATGGCAAAAAGTTCAAAGGTGTGCCACCAGTCTAGTACCCGGGCTGAGAGGTATGAACTAGAAAGGAGAGACTATGGGAATTAAACCTCACGTCACTGGAAGACAGAAGAGTTAGGGGGGATATGATCACCACGTACAAGATTCTCAGAGAAATAGACAGGGTATATAAAGACAGGTTATTTAACCCAAGGGGCACATGCACTAGCGGACACAGGTGGAAACTGAGTGCCCAAATGAGCCACAGAGACGTTAGAATGATTTTTTTTAGTGTCAGAGTGGTTGACAAATGGAATGCATCAGTCAGTGATGTGGTGGAGGCTGACTCCATACACAGTTTCAAGTGTAGATATGATAGAGTCCAACAGGAACCTATACACAAGTTGATTGAAAGTTGAGAGGCGGGACCAAAGAGCCAGAGCTCAACCCCCGGAAGCACAAATAGGTGAGTATACACAAACACACACACACACACACACACACACTACTTTTTCAGTGTCAGAGTAGTTAACGGATGAAATGCATTACGCAGTGATGTGGTGGAGGCTGACTCCTTACACAGTTTCAAATGTAGTTATGATAGAGCCCAATAGGCTCAGGAATCTGTACACCAGTTGAGAGGCGGGACCAAAGAGCTCAACCCTCGCAAGCACAAATAGGTGAGTACAAATAGGTGCGTACACACACACACACACACACACACACACACACACATAAATAAATAAAATAAAAAAAAACATTAGTTAGTAGTTAGTTACACTTGATTGATTGATAGTTGAGAGGCGGGCCGAAAGAGAACAGAGCTCAACCCTCGGAAGACCAACTAGGTGAATACACACATACACACACAACTTACTTAAAACACTCACTATAGTAGGCTATATAGCTCCGGCCTGGAACCCCACCTGCAAAAGAGACAAACTGCAATTAGAAAAATCCATCAGAAGCGAATATACACTACAATGTTTTTCTTTCACTGAGGGGACTGAATTACATGGTATGGTTGCGGGTGCTCGACCTTACCACAGAGTAGACACGATAAAAGCATACAAGATACTCACATTGTGGACATAAGAATATTAAAAATACTCGAAAGGATGGGGGGCATGGGCTATAAAAAACGTACAAAATACTCATATGTGGGACCTAAGAACGTACAAAATACTCATATGTGGGACCTTAGAACGTACAAAATGCTCATATGTGGGACCTAAGAACGTACAAAATACTCATATGTGGGACCTAAGAACGTACAAAATGCTCATATGTGGGACCTAAGAACGTACAAAATGCTCATATGTGGGACCTTAGAACGTACAAAATACTCATATGTGGGACCTTAGAACATACAAAATACTCATATGTGGGACCTAAGAACGTACAAAACACTCACAGAGTGGACATGATAAGAACATACAAAATACTAATGGGAATGGACAGACAATTTGGTAATGCTCACCATAATGCACAGTGGAACTAGCGATTATAATTGGATATTAGGAGACATAAATTAGCTGTAGAGAGATTATGAAGAACGTTTTCAGCACAAAAGTTTCAAGATAAAAGGAGTATTCAGAATTTTTACGTTAAATGTACCTTCCAATTAAACAGAAGACAAACTGGCAAATGCCTCGAGAAAAAGAAGTCATTGTATTGCTGGATTTGGTAGCTAAAAATATGAAGCACAGGAGCTAGCTCAAGTCTGCAAGCAGATAGGTAAACACACACACACACACACACATTCGTGACAACCAATCAACATGGGTTCAGGGAGGGTAAATCTTGCTTTACAGGTTTGATAGAATTCTACGATCAGGTGACTAAGATTAAGCAAGAAGGAGAAGGATAGGCGGATAGCATTTTTTTGGACTGTCGGAAAGCCTTTGACACAGTACCCCATAAAAGGTTGATACATAAGCTGGAGAAACAGGCAGGAGTAACTGGTAGGGCGCTCCAGTGGATAAGGGAGTACCTAAGCAATAGGAAGCAGAGAGTTATAGTGAGGGGTAAGACCTCAGAATGGCGTGAAGCCACCAGTGGAGTCCCACAGGGGTCTGTGCTTGGACCTATCCTGCTTCTGATATACGTAAATGATCTCCCAGAGTGTATAGACTCATTCCACTCAATGTTTGCTGACGACGCCAAAATTATCAGAAGGATTAAGATAGAGGAGGACAGCTTGAGGCTTCAAGAAGACCTGGACAAGCTGCAAGAATGGTTGAACAAATGGCTGTTAGATTTTAACCCAAGCAAATGTAATGTAATGAAGATAGGGGTAGGAAGCAGGAGACCAGATACAAGGTATCACTTGGGAGATGAAATACTTCAAGAGTCAGAGAGAGAGAAAGACCTGGGGGTTGATATCACGCCAGACCTGTCCCCTGAAGCTCATATGAAGAGGATAACATCAGCAGAATATGCCAGGTTGGCTAACATAAGAATGGCCTTTAGAAACTTGTGTAAGGAATCTTTCAGAACATTATATACCACATATGTCAGACCAATCCTGGAGTATGCGGCTCCAGCATGGAGTCCATATCTAGTCAAGCATAAGATTAAACTGGAAAAGGTTCAAAGGTTTGACACCAGACTGGTACCCGAGCAGAGAGGTATGAGCTACGAGGAGAGACTACGGGAATTGAACCTCATTTCGTTGGAAGACAGAAGAGTTAGGGGGGACATGATCACCACATTCAAGATTCTCAGGGGAATCGACAGGGTTGATAAAGACCGGCTAATTAACACAAGGGGCACACGCACTAGGGGACACAGGTGGAAACTGAGTGCCCAAATGAGCCACAGAGATATTAGAAAGAACTTTTTTAGTGTCAGAGTGGTTGACAAATGGAATGCATTAGGAAGTGATGTGGTGGAGGCTGACTCCATACACAGTTTCAAGTGTAGATATGATAGAGCCCAATAGGCTCAGGAACCTGTACACCTGTTGATTGACGGGACCAAAAAGCCAGAGCTCAACCCCCGCAAGCACAACTAGGTGAGTACAACTAGGTGAGTACACACACACACACAAATGGTGTGTCGAACAAATGGTTGTTAGAGTTTAACCCAACCAAATGTAATGTAATGAAGATAGGTGTAAGAAGCAGGAGACCAAATACAAGGTATCATCTGGGAGAGGAAATTCTTCAGGAGTCAGAGAAAGAAAAAGACTTGGGGGTTGATATCATGCCAGACCTGTCTCCTGCAGCACATATCAAGAGGATAACATCAGCGGCATATGTCAGGCTGGCCAACATACGAACAGCATTCAAAAACTTGTGTAAATAATCATTCAGAACTTTGTATACCACATATGTCAGGCCAATCCTGGAGTATGCAGCCCCAGTATGGAGTCCATATCTAGTCAAGGATAAGACTAAACTGGAAAAGGTTCAAAGGTTTGCCACCAGACTAGTACGCGAGCTGAGAGGTATGAGCTACGAGGAGAGACTACGGGAATTAAACCTCACTTCGCTGGAAGACAGAAGAGTTAGGGAGGACATGATCACCACATTCAAGATTCTGAAGGTAATTGATAGGGTAGATAAAGACAGGCTATTTAACACAAGAGGCACACGCACAAGGGGACACAGGTGGAAACTGAGTGCCCAAATGAGCCATAGAGATATTAGAAAGAACTTTTTTAGTGTCAGAGTGGTTGACAAATGGAATGCATTAGCAAGTGATGTGGTGGAGGCTGACTCCATTCACAGTTTCAAGTATAGGTATGATAGAGCCCAATAGGCTCAGGAATCTGTACACTTGTTCATTGAAGGTTGAGATGCGGGACCAAAGAGCTAGAGCTCAACCCCCGCAAACACAACTAGGTGAGTACACACACACACACACACACACACACACACACACACACACACACACACACACACACACACACACACACACACACACACACACACCAACAACAGTAAAGGTTGTTGTTAAACAACAGAAAAGGAACAGGTTATGAAATTAAGGATAGGTGCAGAAGGATTCATTACAAACGACAAGGAAGTGTGTGAGGAACTGAATAAGAAATTCCAAGAGGTGTTCACCTTATAGCAAGGAGAAATCCCAGAGATAAGAGAGGGAATAGCTAACCAGGAACCACTGGAAGAGTTTAAGATTACCAGCGGGGAAGTAAAGAAGTGTTTACTAGAGTTGGATGTGACAAAGGCTATAGGCCCAGATGGAATCTCCCCTTGGATACTAAAGAAAGGAGCAGAAGAACTGTGCCTCCCACTCTCCATAGTGTATAACAAATCACTGACAAAGGCTATAGACCCAGATGGAATCTCCCCTTGGATACTAAAGGAAGGAGCAGAAGAACTGTGCCTCCCACTCTCCATAGTGTATAACAAATCACTGGCAACAGGGGAACTGCCAGAAATTTGGAAAGCAGCTAACGTAGTCCCGATATACAAGAAAGGGGATAGACAGGAGGCACTGAATTACAGGCCAGTGTCCCTAACCTGCATACCATGCAAGCTAATGGAGAAGATTGTGCGAAGAAAGCTAGTGGAGCACCTGGAGTGAAAGAACTTTGTAACACAGCATCAACATGGATTCAGGGATGGCAGGTCATGCCTCACAGGGTTACTTGAACTCTACAACCAGGCAACAAAAATAAGGCAAGAAAGAGAAGGGTGGGCAGACTGCATATTTTTGGATTGTCAGAAAGCCTTTGATACAGTGCCACACAAGAGGCTAGTAAAAAAGCTGGAGATGCAGGCTGGAGAGAAAGGGAAGGTACTCCGTTGGATACAGGAGTACCAAAGCAACAGGAGACAACGAGTCAGTGTGAGGGGTGAGGTCTCAGATTGGCGAGACGTTACGAGTGGAGTCCCGCAGGGGTCAGTCCTTGGACCTATACTGTTTCTGATATATGTAAATAATCTCCCAGAGGGTATAGAATCGTTTCTCTCAATGTTTGCCGATGATGCAAAAATTATGAGGAGGATTGAAACTGAGGACGATAGTAGGAGGCTACAAGATGACCTAGACACTCTGAGTGAATGGTCACACAAATGGCTGTTGAAGTTCAACCCGAATAAATGCAAAGTAATGAAACTAGGCAGTGGAAATAGGAGGCCAGACACAGGATACAGAATAGGAGGTGAAGTACTTAATGAAACGAACAGAGAGAAAGATCTAAGAGTTGATATCACACCAAACCTGTCTTCTGAAGCGCACATAAAGAGAATAACGTCTGAGGCATATGCGAGGCTGGCTAACATCAGAACAGCGTTCAGGAACCTGTGTAAGGAATCATTCAGAATCTTGTACACCACATATGTAAGACCAATCCTGGAGTATGCGGCCCCAGCATGGAGCCCGTACCTTGTCAAGCACTAGACGAAGCTGGAAAAAGTCCAAAGGTATGCCACTAGACTAGTCCCAGAACTAAGAGGCATGAGTTACGAGGAAAGGCTGCGGGAAATGCACCTTACGACACTGGAAGACAGAAGAGTAAGGGGAGACATGATCACAATCTACAAAATCCTCAGAGGAATCGACCGGGTAAACAAGAATGAACAATTCAACACTGGTGGGCCGCGAACAAGGGGACACAGGTGGAAACTGAGTACCCACATGAGCCACAGAGACATTAGAAGGAACTTTTTCAGTGTCAGAGTAGTTAACGGATGGAATGCATTAGGCAGTGATGTGGTGGAGGCTGACTCCATACACAGTTTTAAATGTAGATATGATAGAGCCCAGTAGGCTCAGGAATCTACACCAGTTGATTGACAGTTGAGAGGCGGGACCAAAAAGCCAAAGCTCATCCCCCGCAAGCACAAAAAGGTGAGTACACACACACACACACACACACACACACACACACACACAGAAGGACAAGGAGGTGTGTGAAGAACTCAACAAGAGATTCCAGGAGGTCGTCACAATAGAACAAGGAGAAGCCCCTGCACTAAATGAAGAGGAGGCAAATCAAGCAACCTTGGAGGAATTTTTCCTCACCAGTGATGAGGTCAAAAGGTGTCTGTTGGAGCTGGATGTAATAAAGGCTGTTGGGCCTGACAGAATCTCACCATGGATACTAAAGGAAGGTGCAGAAGCACTAAGTGTGCCACTCTCTATGGTGTATAACAGGTCACTGGAAACAGGAGACCTACCAGAAAGTTGGAAGACAGCTAACGTAGTCCCAATATACAAGAAGGGAGACAGACAAGAGGCACTGAATTACAGGCCAGTTTCCTTAACTTGTATACCATGCGAGGTAATAGAGAAAATCGGGAGGAAAAGGCTCGTAGAACATCTGGAGTGAAATAACTGTGTAATGCACCACCAACATGGGTTCAGAGATGGCAAACCGTGCCTCACAGGTTTAATAGAATTCTATGACCAGGCAACAAAAATTAGGCAGGAAAGAGAAGGGTGGGCCGACTGCATTTTCCTGGACTGTCAGAAAGTCTTTGACACAGTACCCCATAAAAGGCTGTTAAAAAAGTTGGAGCAACATGCAGGAGTAAAAGGGAAGATGCTCCAGTAGATAAGGAAGTACTTAAGCAACAGGAAACAGTGAGTAACGGTGAGGGGGGAGACATCAGAGTGGCGAGATGTCACCAGCGGAGTCCCACAGGGCTTAGCACTTGGACCCATCCTGTTTCTAATTAATGCCCAGCAAACACAAATCATCTACACAACGTTCGCCTATCTCTTCCCATAGGTGTGGGAATGATTTGCATTGAGAATGGTGCAGGAGAGCCTTTGAGAAACTTTTACTCAAAAAATCCAAACACAAAGGTTTAATTATAAATTGTTTTTCTACAATTATTTTCTTCCAAATGTAAAACAAATAGTTTTTACATGTTTAAATATAAAATTTATGGTGTTTTTTTGTAAAATTCATTAATAAATTGTGAATGATATATATTGGCTGAGTGAAACCTTTAAAATCCATTTAGTTATAATTTGAACAGAAAAAAGTATTTTTCCAAATTTTCTAAAAATCGCTCTTTTTAACACAATTTGACTCCTTATACATTCCACTAAACACTATATCATGTTTAAATATATAATTTATGTATTATTCTCTAAAATAATTTATATAAATTATATAAGTTGCTGGAAAGTGGTGTTAAAGATTCTGAAAACTTTTTGTTGTGTTAATATGTTCTTATTAACTATGTCTCAAGTTCACAGTTTATCAAACAAGAATATTAACATTCGTCAACTCTTAAAATCTTATATGTTATCTTGCTGGTGCAAAAAAGGGTGAATCTTTAGGAACAGCTATAGTATCTATATATCACAAATGGTGTTTTCCCTAACTCAAACAATGTAGGGTTTATTATTCTACACATATTTCTAATGACTCTTAGATGTTTACATTCTCTGAAGTATAATTGTGAAGGCTGTGTCCATCACTCTCAACACAGATTCTTAAACTCGTCTCTGCAGGTTCAACTATATAATTAATTTCCATTTTGAATCTCCATGGACATTTGTATCCAAAATGAAACCAATGTGGTTTCCTTCAGCGCCTTCAGCCAGCACATTTGCTCATTCATTTCCACAGATTCCAACAAGGTAGGGGATTTACAGAAATTTGTATATTCATATTGTTATATATTAAAAATATGAATGCAGTTCAATATGATAAGACAAATACATGAGTTTATGATAAATTCGTTTTCTGTGATATACCATTGATATGCTCTTTTTTTCTTTAAACGGCAGACTAAACTAAAGTGCTCACATCAACAGATTTGATGTATAAATGGTCAACGCTCAACAGAGTTAGTATAAATGTATTAGTATAAATCTTACTTGTCTCATTGTTAATTCACATTCAATGTCAACTTGTGGTTGCATTGTACAAGGCCAACACAGATGATCGAAGGAAACTAACTCTGCTCTAGTTCCATGAAGTTGCTATTTGGTCTTTACTCAATGCATTGTACATGCATTGTACAAGGCCAACACAGATGATCGAAGGAAACTAACTCTGCTCTAGTTCCATGAAGTTGCTATTTGGTCTTTATTGAAATTTGACAAGGCAGAGTGGCCTGCAACAACTACACCATCTCCACATCTAGTTCATGCTCCAGACATAAATCATGACACTGGTCCTGTGTATCCTGCTGCTGACCCGTCAACACCTGGCCCGTCGGGTGTGAGGCGCCCTCTCTTCACGTCTACACCTAGTGCTGAAGCTGAATCTGATGAAGATAATTCATATTCCACATTAGTGTTTGAAAACAATAGTGAGAGCGACGATTCAGACAGTAGTTTATTGCCAACCCAGAGACAACAGCGACGTGTTGTTATAGCAGAGACTCGCCTGAACTATAAATTGAAACATGAGCTGGTAAAAATCCCCAAACGTCGCAGGTGTGAAGTGTGTTCAAAGTCGGGTATCAGGAAGGAAACTGGTATAGCGTGCAAGACATGCGATGTTCCACTTTGCGTCATACCTTGTTACACCACTTATCACAGGAAAAGGGTGTATTGGGTGGACAAGAAATAACCACCTACATCAGCTTCACTCCACCTAGGAACATCTGTTGAGCAACTTCAGGAATCAGTACCTGAAGGAGGTGGAGTGGAGATAAAATGCTCAACTTATTTTACTACAATCGTCTTTGCTTTGGTAAGTACACATAATTGTCTTAGATTGTTTCAGTATTGTAGTCTATTTTCTTAGGAATATTTTGATACCTAAATGAGAACTGTAGCACGAAAACTAAAGTAAGTATACATGAAACAAGAGAAACTTTTTTTGTGGGTGTTGCGGGTGTGAGTTGGAGTGTCAAGAGCGGGTTCCGGTTGTGTGTTTTCCGTCATCTCTACAGCTGTGAATTCCAAGGAATTGTATTTGATATGCATATGTCTGTGTAGGGAATTTTATTCCGAACACTATACAAAAAAAAAACGGTGTGAAACAAGTATAAACTTGAAAAACATGAGCAAAGTAAAAACTTTTGACGCTCACGGGTACAAACACGCGTAAGATTTTATTCGCCGCAAATTTATTTGACGCTGTGTTGGCCAACTCTACCCATGTTCTTATAGAACTTTCTATTGCGAACACATTGCTATAAAAATGAAATACGTAGCTCCAGAAATAATGTCATGGCAGTGAAATAAGTATAAACATTCAAAGCCCTGCATCACACCAGTGTCGTCCCTGCTGAAATCACGGCTAATGCTTCGCCCAGTTCCCACACTCGTGCGGGTCACCCGATACCATAATTAGACATTGATAGGCATATGTCTGGGTGGGGAATTTTATTGTGAGTTCAGTGATATCAAAATGAGCACTGTAGGATGACTGTGAGGCTGGCAACAAACGAAAGAGTATGAACATTTACTTCCTGTTTGGGTGTCACGGCGAGTCATCTTCGTGTTATTACTTCGTGGGGATACCAAATGCTTCGGTGACATTTTATGCATATGATCTTGTAGAGAATTTTATTGCCAACGCATTGATACCAAAATGAAAAACGTAGCTCGAGAATTGAGGTTAGCAGCGTGAAAAGATTATAAACTTTTTTGTGTTTACGCTTGAGCACAACCCGCTTGTTTTTCCAGCTAGTGCCGCGCGCACTAAAGTGTGCATTATACACACCATAATGCACCAGTACACACAATAAGGTACCAGTACACACTATAAGGCACCAGTACACGCCATAAGGCACCAGAACACACACCATAAGGCACCAGAACACACCATAAGGCACCAGTACACACCATAAGGCACCAGTACACACCATAAGGCACCAGTACACACCATAAGGCACCAGTATACACCATACGGCACCAGTACACACCATAAGGCACCAGTACACACCATAAGGAACCAGTACACACTATAAGGCACCAGTATATACCATAAGGCACCAGTACACACCATAAGGCACCATTACACACCATAAGGCACCAGTACACACCATAAGGCACCAGTACACACCATAAAGCACCAGTACACACCATAAAGCACCAGTACACACTATAAGATTCAGATTCAGATTCAGATTCAGATTCAGATGTTTATTCAGGTAAGGTATATACATACAAGTGATGTTACATTAATGGATTGATATATAGATAGAGCTAGTACATACAATGCCTAAAGCCACTATTACGCAATGCGTTTCGGACAAGAAAAACATTAATATCTAGAACTTAATACTAATTGAGCATAAAGAATAAAAGATGTTGAGAACAAATACAAATAAAGATAAAAAAAAAGGGGGAACATGACTGAAAAAGCAGCACAAATACAATAGGTTGACAAACAGTGTTGATTACAAAAAAGAAAAAAAAAAGAAAGTAACAGACATGGGTTGACAATAGAGGAGTGAGGTAGATTACAGGGAATTTATTAGGTAGTGTTTAGTTTTTATCTTAAACTGGTTGAGAGAGGGACAGTCTTTAACATGGTTGGGAAGGTCATTCCACATTCTGGGCCCCTTGATTTGCAGAGCATTTCTAGTTTGATTAAGACGTACTCTAGGAATATCAAAACTGTATTTATTTCTGGTGTGGTGCTCATGGGTTCTGTTACAACCTTCTATGAAGCTTTTAAGATCAGGATTGGCATTATAGTTTAGCGTTTTATATATGTATAATACACATGAGAGAATGTGCAGTGACTTAATATCTAACATATTAAGAGATTTGAGTAGGGGTACCGAGTGATGTCTGGGGCCAGAGTTGGATATTGTTCTAATAGCGGCTTTGTGTTGGGTAATTAGAGGACGTAAGTGATTTTGGGTAGTAGAACCCCAAGCACAAATACCATAGTTGAGATAAGGATAGATAAGGGAGTAATAGAGAGTCACCAGAGCAGGGCGTGGTACATAATATCTGATCTTAGAAAGAATGCCCACAGTTTTTGAAACTTTTTTTGATATATTTAGAATGTGTCCCTGGAAATTCAGCTTGTTGTCAATGAGAATGCCAAGGAATTTGCCATCTAATTTGTTACAAATTTGGGTATTGTTTATTTTGAGATTTATAAGACTAGAGGATTTATTGCCAAACAGAATATAGAAGGTTTTGTCAATGTTAAGGGTGAGTTTGTTGGCAGTTAGCCAATGATGGACTTTATTTAGCTCAGTATTTACTGTGGCATTTAGAGCAAGAGGGTCAGGACTGGAGTAAATGAAGGTTGTGTCGTCAGCAAATAGAATTGGTTTGAGGTGTTGGGAGGCATTTGGAAGGTCATTAATGTAGATGAGAAAGAGGAGAGGGCCAAGTATGCTGCCCTGAGGAACACCAATGTTGATGGGTAGGGTGGGAGAAATTGTATTATTCACAGAAACATATTGGAGCCTGTCAGTAAGGTAGGACTCGAGGTATTGTAGGGAGTGCCCTCTGACTCCATAATGATGTAATTTAAGAAGAAGGTTATGGTGGTTGACAGTATCAAAAGCTTTACGCAGGTCCACAAATAACCCAACAGGGAGCTCCTTTTTATCAAGGGCTGTATGAATCGAGTTAAGCATACTAATGAGTGCATCGTTAGTGCTTTTTTTGGGTCTGAAGCCATATTGGCAAGGGCTAAGTATATTGAGTTTGGCTAGATATGAGTAAAGCTGCTTGTATATAAGTTTTTCAAAATTTTTTGACAAGTTTGGCAGGATTGATATAGGTCTGTAGTTGTTAACATCTGTGGGATCACCACATTTGTGGACAGGCGTTACTCTCGCTTTTTTTAGAATATCTGGAAAGGTTTGGAGTTCAAGTGACTTGTTGAAGAGCAAAGCAATAGCAGGGGCTAAAGATCTGGAGGCTTTTTTGTATATTAAAGTTGGTATCTCCTCAAGGGCACTAGACTTGGTTTTAAGGGAAAGGATTATCTCATTGACGTCAGTGGAATTAATAGGCTTTAGGTACAGAGACTGTGGATAGTTACCTGTAAGATAGTCCTTAATGTCAGTACTGGAAGATGGAATATCATTTGCAAGGGATGAACCAATGGAAGAGAAGAACCTATTGAACTCAATAGCAGAATCAGAGGCTGAAAGCTGACCATCGTTATTAGACAGGAGAGTCGGTTTGTTATTTAAAGATTTCTTTGATCCCAATATTTGTGAAATTGTGCTCCAAGTTTGTTTAATGTTGCTCTTTATTTGAGTAAATTTATCTTCGTAGTAATTAGTTTTGGCTCGTCTAATTATCTTAGTTAGCAATAATGAGTAATTCTTTGAGAATTCTTTGGAGACAATTCCTAACCTATACTTCTTCTCAAGGTCGTGTTTTTTGTTAATGGATTTCAGTATTCCCTTTGTAAGCCAAGGATTGTTAAGCCTTTTGCTTGTGACTTGTTTTGTAAGCCTAGGACAGTGGGTGTTATAAAGGCTAAGAGTTGTTTGTAGAAAAGATTGCACTGCTAGGTTGATGTCCCCTATGTTCCCTAACTCGGACTCCCAGTTGACATTATCAGCAGCAGTTATAAAATTGTTTATAGCAGTTTCATTGTGCAGCCTAAAGCTTAACTCCCTTGTTTCTAGAGGTGGTTTGCTAATGTTAGTTAAGAGAAATGTGGGGTAGTGGTCTGTAGTGCTATCGGTGATTATACCTGAAGTAAGCGGAGAGGTTATGTTGGTCCAGATGTGATCTAGAGTCGTGGCAGTGCTATCAGTGATTCTAGTAGGTCTAGTGATTAAGGGTATGAGGAGGCAGGAATTCATACAGTTGAGGAAGCTAACAGCAGTAGGGTGTTCTGGCTCGCAGAGGTCAATATTAAAGTCCCCTGCGATAATTAGGTGGTTTTTGTTCAGTCTGTTATCAAGTATTAGATTTCTAAGGTTTGAGTTGAATACAGACACATCAGTGTTGGGAATTCTATAGACTGCACCCACAGACAGGACAGACTCAGCACCCTTGACTCTGAAGCTGGCGAAGATATACTCCCCATAGCAGTCTCTAGTTCTAATTTCTTTTAAGCATGTTAGTTCTTGGTGGTAGTAAAGAGCAGTGCCACCACCTCTCTGAAGTTGACGACAGTTGTGAATTGCTGAGTAGTTAGGCATGTTAAAGAGTTGAGTAGTATCCTCTTTCAACCATGTTTCAGTAAGTATAATAAAAGAGAATTTGTTGCCAATAGTTTCAATCAAGGCACTAACATCATCGAAGTGTTTACCTAGGGATCTAACGTTCAAATTGATTACAGAGATATTGTGATTATGAGTTAATACATTGTTTACATCATGTGCTGCAAAATATCTGCAATTTAGATCATTAAAGTGATTATTGTCATAGATAGTGGATAAGAGGTTAAGTTCTGGGTCTATACTTGACTGCATAGAAGAAGCTGATTGTAGAATCAGAAATAAGTAGAAAAAAGCTATAAAATAGGGAAAAAAATATACACAATACTGTACAAAACAAACACAAAAGGGGCTTACAGGGGTACAATGGAGTAAGGGAGTATGGCTAGGCTAGGCAACCTAGGCAATTAATGAGATTAAAGAAAAAACATGTAAACATGGACTATACAAAACACAAGATATGGAAATACAAAACAAAAAATATAAGCAAGACTAAGCAATACAAAAAAAAGAACAAAAAAAAATTGAGCAAAAATGAGGTAGATTGCTTACGAGTACTCACAGGTACACTGTAAGTAACAATTTGCAATTTGAGATGCAGGCAAAGCCAGGGGTACAATGGAGTAAGGGAGCATGGCAAGGCTAGGCAACCTAGGTAAAAAATGAAATCAAAGAAAAGTTGAATAATAAACATAGGCAAATTTGAGCTAATGATTAATAACTATAGATAGTTCAGTAATGACTGTATAATTAAAAAGACCTGAAGAACTACTTTAATAACTCAATTAAATAATTTCGGTAAATGACTAGGTAAGAGTAAGTTAAAAATTAAGTCAGAAAATGAACCAAGGAGACTTAGGATACCTAGCCCCACTAGTTGACAGGGGGTTAATTAAGTTAATTCATTGGGAGTGATAAGGTGAGACAAACCACATTGGGAGAGGAAAGTGTTGAGGTTTTCTTCTCTAGTAATAGTAAACATTTTGCCCTCTGCGGTTTTTCTCACCTTTATCAGACCATCTCTAACGAAGCACTGATGAATAGCATCTGGGTTTTGTTGCCGGATTTGACGCAGGCGGTAGAGGATTTGCTGTCTGTTCCTGGTCAAGCACTCGTTGATGTATAATCCCTTCCGTAGGGATGCAGCTGTCCGGACTAGATTGGATTTCGTGAACTGGGAAGACAGCTTCAGGCGAATTTTCCGTTGATTTAGACCTGATGGATTCTTTTTGCCTACTCTGTAGGCAGCAATAACGTCAGTTTTGTTTAGATTGAGCTGCAATTTGTTTTTTAAGAGATCCTGAGCTATTTCGAAACAATTTTCACCTTCATGTTCCACAGGTATATCTTGGGACGACACGATAACAGAGTCAAGCAGCTTTTGCTGGTCTTGTTCCTCCTGGGAGACGGAACGTTGAGCTGAAAATGTACTGATACATGCAGTCATTTTGCTGAGAGCTTCCTCCTGCTTTTTTAAGGCTTCATCAGTTTTACGAAGGTTGTTTTCCTCATGGAGATCATTCAAATCATGCTGTAGTTGGTCTTGGCTAGCCTTGTAGTTTCTAATATCCTCGCGGAGGAGGGTTATTTCTTGTTGTTGTTGTTGGAGATTAGCGCGGTTCGCTAGATTCTCGTTGAGAAGACTCAAGATGATAGAATTTTGTGACTCGAGGACTAGGCACAACTTTTTGAACCACAGATTCTCGGTCCAGTTAGTGAATTCCGGTGAGGGACCGGAAGCTCGCTTGAGTTGATTATACTGGGATGCTAGCATGTTCATAGGAGAGGGTTGGGAGGACTCTGCTCCTTTGCTCAATGGGGTGGAGGGGAGGGCAGCCCCGCCACTCCGGACCCCAGAGCTTCCAGACGGAGAAACACGGATATTGTTATTGTTGGCCGGGATGGATGTCTTGTTAGGGGGTTTGTTGCCCTTATTTCCCTGCACAGTCACATTTTTAGGAGACATGATTGGTTAGAATGGACTGAGGGGTATATGTTGAGAAGAAACTTGCGTCAGGCAGCGCGGTGGCGGCAGCATGCACTGGTACTCACACCGTAGAGGATTGTTTTGAAACTTATTTGAGATGGAATGAGTTGATTTTGGTCGGTTACTTTGGTTTTGCTATAACATGCTTGGACTCCATGTACTTAGCTGCCTGTGGGTGGTGGTCTACATCATCTGGCGGAAGTTTAAGGGCTGATATACAGCTTATAGTGAGGAGCGTAGCGTGCGTAGCGTCCTCCGTCCAGGGTCCCGGTGATGATGATAAGGCACCAGTACACACCATAAGGCACCAGTACACACCATAAGACACCAGTACACACCATAAGGCACCAGTACGCACCATACGGCACCAGAACACACCATAAGGCACCAGTACACACCATAAAGCACCAGTACACACAATAAAGCCCCAGTACACACCATAAGGAACCAGTACACACCATAAGGCACCAGTATACACAATAAGGTACAAGTACACACCATAAGGCACCAGTACACACCATAATGCACCAGTACACACTATAAGGCACCAGAACACACACCATAAGGCACCAGTACACACCATAATGCACCAGTACACATCATATGGCACCAGTACACACCATAAGGCACCAGAACACACACCATAAGGCACCAGTACACACCATAATGCACCAGTACACACCATAATGCACCAGTACACACCATAATGCACCAGTACACACCATAAGGCACCAGTACACAATAAGGCACCAGTACACACAATAATGCACCAGTACACACCATAAGGCACCAGTACACTCCATACGGCACCATAAGGCACTAGAACACACCATAAGGCACCAGTACACACCATAAAGCACCAGTATACACCATAAGGCCCCAGTACACACCATAAGGTACGAGTACACACTATAAGGCACCAGTACACACCTACAGGTATTTGTTTCTGGTGTGGTGCTCATGGGATCTGTTACAACCTTCTAGGAAGCTTTTAGGGTCAGGATTGACATTACAGTGCAGCGTTTTATATATATAAAATACACATGAGAGTATGTGCAGGGACTTAATATCTAACATATTCAGAGATTTGAGTAAGGGGTCCATATATACTGCCCGGTTGCCTGAAATGCTATATGCCTACTATATTGGCTTTAGGTATTGTATGCACTAGCTCTATCTATAAATCCAACATTATGTTTGTAAATCAACTATGTATGTACTTTCCTGAATAAAATTGACTTTACTCTACACTTATATGCTCTGTGGATTTGTTATCCCCTATCGTTTGGGAGAAAAAAAATGACTAATACGTTCGGCGAATGACTTTGACTTCAACTTCACTTTGACTTCGTTCATGTCATCGTATTTTCCGTAATATATAAAGGTTATGACAATGCAATTATATTATTGTGTGCAAATAAGTTGGAAATTTCATGTACCCTAAAAATAGTAAAATAAAGAATAAGAATAATTAAATAATTGTTGTAGTAAATTGTCACACGTTCATCATACGCAAACGAACACAAAGTGTGGAGCGTCAGTAGACCAAGGTCCGCGCCATTTTAAAACACGGCTTCGAATGTAAGTAATGTTTTTCTCGTACTAACACTGTGTTATGCAATAGATTAGGTCTTGAATTCACAAATTTAGTTGTTACATCTGACTGAGTATGTTAGACGGTGTAATGCTGGTCCATGTTGACGTATTTGTGGGCTTGGTTGGTTTACATGTGATGGCACACAATATCGGCACCCCACAACATGCTGTTGAAGTTGGAATGCATGGCATAGGCTCCTCACACAATGTTCTTTATGTGGTCCTCAGGTGATAGTTTTCTATTTAGAACCACCCCTAGATCTCTTTCTTTATCAGAATTCCTTAAAGATTTCTCACATGGTTTTCCTAATGATAGATTGTGGGCTGTAAGGGACAGGTTTGATGTATGGATTAGTTGATAGAAGTTCCAGTCCACCTGTAGACAGGGATCTCACATCAGCTTGTATATTATACAAGGATAAGATTTGATAAATTCAGTTATTTGACTGAACACTGGCTCTAACCTAGCCTAGCCTATAGTCTAACCTAGCTCCATAACTAACAGCCATTAGCCGGCTCTGTTTAAATCAGAGATTTAAACATACATAGTCTAACCTAGCTCCATAACTAACAGCCATTAGCCATCCATGCACAGCCATCAGCCTGGCCATAGACCGGCTATTTTCCTTTTTTCCCAAGCCGGTCAATGTTTTTTTTCGATGCCTCAGTGGCCCATGCACAGGTCTGTTCAAGGGGATTAAATAGCCGTTCTATGGCCCCAGGGTTTGTATTTTATCAAACTCTTATTAGAATAATAGATCTCGTAATAATTTTGCAAAAATAGTGGCATTTACTATTTTAAAAAGCTCGGGTGCAGGGGGGGGGGGTTGTGTAAAAGCCTGGTTTGTGCCTCGGAGAGGCTATGGGATCCAGTAAGATCGTCCTTCCTTTCCTCCCTAGAATCTGGATGTAGCAGGTGCTCAATTGTCAAAAGTGAAAAATTGGTTTCTTCCGAATGCACAATATCTGTAAATTTTTTAATAATCTTTTAAAAATAGTAAATGCCATTATTTTTGCAAAATTATTACAAGATCTATTATACTAATAAGGGTTTGATAAAATACAGTAGACTGCCTACTGGATAATAGTTCCAGTCCACCTGTAGACAGGGATCTCACATCAGCTTGTATATTATACAAGGATAAGATTTGATAAATTCAGTTATTTGACTGAAC
Organism: Procambarus clarkii; assembly: GCF_040958095.1. Classification (NCBI taxonomy): domain Eukaryota; kingdom Metazoa; phylum Arthropoda; class Malacostraca; order Decapoda; family Cambaridae; genus Procambarus; species Procambarus clarkii. The sequence continues at coordinate 26,280,144 of NC_091221.1, read as the reverse complement.
ACTGGCTCTAACCTAGCCTAGCCTATAGTCTAACCTAGCTCCATAACTATCAGCCATTAGCCGGCTCTGTTTAAATCAGAGATTTAAACATACATAGTCTAACCTAGCTCCATAACTAACAGCCATTAGCCATCCATGCACAGCTATCAGCCGGGCCATAGACCGGCTATTTTGCTTTTTTCCCAAGCCGGTCTATGTTTTTTTTCGATGCCTCAGTGGCCCATGCACAGGTCCGTTCAAGGGGATTAAATAGCCGTTCTATGGCCCCAGGGTTTGTATTTTATCAAACTCTTATTAGAATAATAGATCTCGTAATAATTTTGCAAAAATAGTGGCATTTACTATTTTAAAAAGCTCGGGTGCAGGGGGGGGGGGTTGTGTAAAAGCCTGGTTTGTGCCTCGGAGAGGCTATGGGATCCAGTAAGATCGTCCTTCCTTTCCTCCCTAGAATCTGGATGTAGCAGGTGCTCAATTGTCAAAAGTGAAAAATTGGGTTTGTCTTCCGAATGCACCATATCTGTAATTTTTCTAATAATCTTTTAAAAATAGTAAATGCCATTATTTTTGCAAAATTATTACGAGATCTATTATACTAATAAGGGTTTGATAAAATACAGTAGACTGCCTACTGGATAATAGTTCCAGTCCACCTGTAGACAGGGATCTCACATCAGCTTGTATATTATACAAGGATAAGATTTGATAAATTCAGTTATTTGACTGAACACTGGCTCTGTTTAAATCAGTGATTTAAACATACATAGTCTAACCTAGCTCCATAACTAACAGCCATTAGCCATTGGCATATTGCATCTGTCAATACATTATTAACAATAATATAGGTAATACGGTAGTCTAATGTAGAAATTTGACACTCTTTAACAGAATGTACGAGTATAAGCGAAAAAAGCGACTCCAATACAACAACAGATGGATGCAAGTATCAAGAAGGCTAAAACGTATACACAAAATGCATCCAAATACAGCTGTACACACTAGTGAACCCATTAATCTTACTAAGGCAGCATCAAGTTCAGAGATTGAGTCGTCAGACAATGACATTAGTTCTTTTGAAGCCGAGTCAAATCAAGAGTATGGATTAGGCTCTGAAATTGATGATTTACACATGAATCTTACTGATATTCATGATGTATTATCTAATTCTCAAAGTGAGGAGGAGAATGATGACCATGATAATCATCATTCACTTGTTTACCCACAGAATTTATTAATTCAGTGGGTAAACAAGAATGGTGTTACACACAATGCTGTTGATGAATTATTAAAAATTTTGAGGCAAATGGGAATTGACTACTTACCAAAAACAGCTCGGACACTAATCAGTTCTGAAAGGAACATAGAAACTCAGCAAAAATCTGGAATGAAATATGTCTACTTTGGGTTAAAAGAGGAACTGTTAAAAAACATAAGTAGATATCCAAAAGCAACTATAAAAGGACTGAGACAATTATTATTGTCATGTAACATTGATGGCCTTCCTATATTTAGAAGCAAAAATGATGCTTTGTGGCCAGTTCTCTGTGCAGTAATGAATATTACACCTTTGAAAGTCTTTCCAGTTGTCCTCATGTATGGACGTTCTAAGCCAAGTGATTTAAATTTCTTATATGATTTTATATCTGATATGGATGACCTTTTGTTGCATGGGATTCAGTATGGTAACAGAACTATCAACATAAAATTACAATGTGTAATTTGTGATGCACCTGCTAAGGCTATGGTGAAGTCCATAAAACTGTTTTCAGGTTATTATGGCTGTGACAAATGTGAACAGAAAGGTACTTGGATGGGGAAAATGACATATCCAGAAGTAACAAATTTAACCATTAGAACAGACACACGCTTCCGTAATCAATCTAACTCGCAACATCATCATGGTAAATCACCATTCTGTGACTTGAACATAGACTTAATTGCAGCGTTTCCCATTGACTATATGCACCAGGTGTGCCTTGGTGTTATGAAGCGACTTCTTGTCACCTGGATACGGAAAAAACACATTTAAATTATGTAGCCGCCAGATTTCTGAAATTAGTGCTAGATTGGTGAGCATAAAAGATTTTGTGCCCAATATTTTTGCACGTAAACCACGAGGTTTGGAAGAAATTGACAGATGGAAGGCAACTGAATACAGACAGTTTCTTCTCTACACAGGAAAGCTTGTATTGAAAGGTATTCTACCCCAAGAGATGTATGATCATTTCCTTACTCTCAGTGTTGGTATAAGTTTTCTTGTTTCGCCCACATGTATGTCCTTAAAATACGGCAAATATGCTCATGACCTTTTGCTGAATTTTGTATCAAGGTGTGGTGATCTGTATGGGAAAGATTTTCTAGTCTACAATGTTCACAGTTTGATTCACCTAACAGCAGATGCTGAGGAACATGGTACTCTTGACAGTTGTTCAGCTTTTCCATTTGAAAATTATTTGCATCAGCTGAAAAAGATGGTCAGATCAAGTAAAAATCCAATTGTCCAAATTACAAAAAGAATAAAGGAGGCTGAAAATACCATGATTTATAAAACATCTCCAGATAATAAAATTTCTCATAAATTTCCTAACAATGTATATTCGTTACCTGGATATAATTGCTGTGAAGTGTTAAGGACTGTACACAGCCGAAGAAGTGAAGAAAATTACTTCATTGTTAGGGTATATCCTTTTCAAAGCCCAATATTTACTAGTCCTTGTGATTCAAGAATATTTGGGGCCTTCAATGTTAATCCACGTAAGGACTTTTTAAAAAAAGTGTATAGGATTAACACATCAACCAGAGGAATGTTAATCAAGAAAACAGAAAGTACTTATATCTTCTTGTCAATACTACATGATTTATGACTAGTAAGTTTCTTGTGATTGTTTTTGATTCTTGTGCAAGCTGTAGGAATACTCTTTGCTTACATTGCAAACTTTTAACTTTAGTAAAAAGTATTGTTCACCATCATAACATATTAGAATTAAGGTTAACATTGTTGTTTAGTACTACTATATAAAATTAGTGACTGCTTATTTTCTTAGACACTGATAATGTGCTGCAGAAAATGTCCCTAATCAGTTTAAATTTGTAGATGGCTGAATCTGAAAATAAATACATCGTTGTGGAAGATGAAGAAGGAGAATTGTCAATCATCCATATCAAATGGATGTTTAGTGCATCTGATGTAAGTCAATATATATATATATTGTTTATTTGCAAAATTAAAACATTAGTATTTAAAATATGTGTATATGATATATGTTGATAGATTTAGAGATATATATGTATATAATATATGAAATACAGTGGGGCCTCGATTTATGAGACATACATTTACATATACATATATTTACAAATATATGTCCCCTTTCCAGGGATCAAACGTGGGCTATTGGCCACGTGAAAACCAATCATCGAAAGCCAAAAGAGGAGAAATACCAGACCCATCAAAATGGAGACGTTTCAACATCAGCAAGATTTATTCCATTGATAGTAATTAAATACAAGCATTGATTCATATGGTTAAATAAAAAATTTCTCAATGTTTTGATGTTATACAAAGTTTCGTAATAATGAATTATATATACTCTAATTTTTATTATAGGTACTTGGGAACTTGCCCTAAAACACCTTAAAAAGGCAGAAGAAACGTCAAATATGGAAAGTGATACAGACACAAGTTATCACCATAGGGCAGCAAAATACAGAAGAATACCAAATGATGTGGATGGAGGTATGTAGGAATGAATGTTTAGAGTTATTCAAAATAATTGTTAAAAAAATGAAACATGATTGGCTTAATGGAACAAATAATCTTATTTACTAGGTAATATATTTTGCTAGGTAATATATTAAAATATATATATAGATATATGTTAATAGCTTTTCTGAATGCATTAAACGTTTTTGTTTCAGACAGTGAAGATTCACCACCAAGAAAAGTAACTGTTTCCATGCCCCGAAAGACTGCCGAGTGTAAGCTGACTCTAGATGAACATCAAAATAATATGATACAGGAATCAGGTAATTTAATTTAATTGAAAACATTTTATTTCTTTTTGTATGATGGTTTTCTTTTTAACAGAACAAGACAGAACTGGACAGAACTATTTTGTATTTAAAACTATTTTGTAAATATTTTCTATACAATGCTAATACGCTTCCACCCCTGACAGAATCTTGTGGGACCAGCAAGTCTATCTACAGGCCCAGTAAAATACCTTCCCCTCAAACTCCTAGACAAGACAGAACTGGTAAGCTTTAAGTAACTGGAGAAACATTTACATATACAGATAGTAACGTACTTGTGTATGATTTTAATGTAATATATTTTTACCAGCCTTCAGGGTGATGGAAACACTTTAAATGGTGTCGCTCCATTGTGTGAAACAAAATTTTTTAATGCATTCATAAAAGCTATAAGCTAATGTAATAATTCAATAATTTCTATTTGTAGTTTTATGTATTTAAAACTATTTTGTAAATATTTTCTATACAATGCTAATACGCTTCCACCCCTGACAGAATCTTGTGGGACCAGCAGGTCTATCTACAGGCCGAGTACAAAACCTTCCCCTCAAACTCCTAGACAAGACAGAACTGGTAAGCTTTAAGTAACTGGAGAAACATTTACATACACAGATAGTAACGTACTTGTGTATGATTTTAATGTAATATATTTTTACCAGCCTTCAGGGTGATGGAAACACTTTAAATGGTGTCGCTCCATTGTGTGAAACAAAATTTTTTAATGCATTCATAAAAGCTATGAGCTAATGTAATAATTCAATAATTACTATTTGTAGTTTTATGTATTTAAAACTATTTTGTAAATATTTTCTATACAATGCTAATACGCTTCCACCCCTGACAGAATCTTGTGGGACCAGCAAGTCTATCTACAGGCCGAGTACAAAACCTTCCCCTCAAACTCCTAGACAAGACAGAACTGGTAAGCTTTAAGTAACTGGAGAAACATTTACATACACAGATAGTAACGTACTTGTGTATGATTTTAATGTAATATATTTTTACCAGCCTTCAGGGTGATGGAAACACTTTAAATGGTGTCGCTCCATTGTGTGAAACAAAATTTTTTAATGCATTCATAAAAGCTATGAGCTAATGTAATAATTCAATAATTACTATTTGTAGTTTTATGTATTTAAAACTATTTTGTAAATATTTTCTATACAATGCTAATACGCTTCCACCCCTGACAGAATCTTGTGGGACCAGCAAGTCTATCTACAGGCCCAGTAAAATACCTTCCCCTCAAACTCCTAGACAAGACAGAACTGGTAAGCTTTAAGTAACTGTTGAAACATTTACATACACAGTAACGTACTTGTGTATGATTTTAATGTAATATATTTTTACCAGCCTTCAGGGTGATGGAAACACTTTAAATGGTGTCGCTCCATTGTGTGAAACAAAATTTTTTAATGCATTCATAAAAGCTATAAGCTAATGTAATAATTCAATAATTTCTATTTGTAGTTTTATGTATTTAAAACTATTTTGTAAATATTTTCTATACAATGCTAATACGCTTCCACCCCTGACAGAATCTTGTGGGACCAGCAGGTCTATCTACAGGCCGAGTACAAAACCTTCCCCTCAAACTCCTAGACAAGACAGAACTGGTAAGCTTTAAGTAACTGGAGAAACATTTACATACACAGATAGTAACGTTCTTGTGTATGATTTTAATGTAATATATTTTTACCAGCCTTCAGGGTGATGGAAGCACTTTAAATGGTGTTGCTCCATTGTGTGAAACAAAATTTTTTAATGCATTCATAAAAGCTATAAGCTAATGTAATAATTCAATAATTTCTATTTGTAGTTTTATGTATTTAAAACTATTTTGTAAATATTTTCTATACAATGCTAATACGCTTCCACCCCTGACAGAATCTTGTGGGACCAGCAAGTCTATCTACAGGCCGAGTACAAAACCTTCCCCTCAAACTCCTAGACAAGACAGAACTGGTAAGCTTTAAGTAACTGGAGAAACATTTACATACACAGATAGTAACGTACTTGTGTATGATTTTAATGTAATATATTTTTACCAGCCTTCAGGGTGATGGAAACACTTTAAATGGTGTCGCTCCATTGTGTGAAACAAAATTTTTTAATGCATTCATAAAAGCTATAAGCTAATGTAATAATTCAATAATTACTATTTGTAGTTTTATGTATTTAAAACTATTTTGTAAATATTTTCTATACAATGCTAATACGCTTCCACCCCTGACAGAATCATGTGGGACCAGCAAGTCTATCTACAGGCCCAGCAAAATACCTTCCCCTCAAACTCCTAGAAAAGACAGAACTGGTAAGCTTTAAGTAACTGTTGAAACATTTACATACACAGATAGTAACGTACTTGTGTATGATTTTAATGTAATATATTTTTACCAGCCTTCAGGGTGATGGAAACACTTTAAATGGTGTCGCTCCATTGTGTGAAACAAAATTTTTTAATGCATTCATAAAAGCTATAAGCTAATGTAATAATTCAATAATTTCTATTTGTAGTTTTATGTATTTAAAACTATTTTGTAAATATTTTCTATACAATGCTAATACGCTTCCACCCCTGACAGAATCTTGTGGGACCAGCAGGTCTATCTGCAGGCCGAGTACAAAACCTTCCCCTCAAACTCCAAGACAAGACAGAACTGAAAGCTCTCCTTTCGAAAAATCTAGTAAGTACCGATTTATTATGTGTTGAATCTTTATTTTTTGTTATACATACAAGAAAATACATTGAGGGAGAGTACAGACTTGAAATTTTGCATTCTTGTAAAGCAACTAAGTAGATGATGGTAGTATCATCAAACAATACAGGTTTAATCATGTTAGAGACATAAAGCAGATCATTGATGTATATAACAAATAGGAGGGGGTCTAAGGATGCTGCCCTGTGTCACCCCTATCATAGAATGGGAGAGGTTACATAATTGAAGGCTACATGACAGTAGCCCATTTGACAGTGACCTGACACCAATGTGTCTGTCACTAAAATAGGATCCACTAAGGATCAATACATATATCATATATATGCAACACTAAATGCTTGTTCTAGTAAGCCTTTTTTTTTTTTGCAGTAACAGAAAAAATGGAATACATAATGAAGGAATTATCAAAATTGACATTTTTATCAGGGGATATCCTGAATATTGTCAAAATGACGGAAACCCATATGTCAAAAACACATGGAGATATACCAATCCTGGAAGACATTCTTCCATCCCCACTTGAAACTGTTGAGCAGGTGGAAAGTCTGTCACACGAGCTAAAAGTTAACAGTGAATATAAAAAGAGTATGGTAAGTGTTGCTTAATTCTTTTAGCCTGAGTATCGTAAGTGTTGCTGAATTTTTTTAGCCTTGTACATATGTCTTTTGATTAGTTTTTTTGCAGATGAAGGAAGGTGGGGTGGCACATAATTGATTGTTCAGTGTTATGTTTAAGGTACAAATAAAACAAAAGCAAAAGTTACTCAAATTCGTTGATTTTTGTAATAGTTAAGAAGGAAAATATTTTAATGCTATTTATTTAATACAGTTGGAAATTAGAAAATCTAATGTTGAGATTGAAAGATATATATTATTCTCTATTACCTTACAGCTTATGCATTATTTTAACAGGTCCAGACGCTGTCTCAAATGGGCGGTGCAAGCTGTGGAGACACAGTGAGACGAATGATGAGGAGGATAGGGACCTATGGGGTCTGGTCTCAGTATTCACTCGTTGGGCGCAAGAGGAAACGTGTCTTCAAAACCTTGGATATTTGTAATGTAATAATAAGTACGTAAATTTGACATTTTTTTGGATTATATATGTCTGCATGTATTATGTATTATACTTGCATGCTTGTTAATGACTTGTATTCTAGTCTTGTGGGTATCTCCTTTCTCCTACGGGCCAACTGCTTTGTTCTTACCTAGCATTTTGCTTTGTTTGGGTATGAATGTTTGTGTACCTTCATTGTATATTTTGCAAAATTTGCCATATATCTCATTACTCCTCTGCCTAGCAACAAGTCTGTCTAATTATACTCAATAACTATTTTTCAAAGTTCCCCATAGTGTCCTTTATTGAAATAGAGTTCATGAACCGTTTCAATGTCCTTATTTTCTTCTAGATTATATCTTAAAGTATATTTAAATGTTATTGTTATTAAATGTTATTGTGACATTGCATTGCAATTGAGCTGCGTTGTTAACCATTCTGTTCATTTCATGAGTATATTTTATTTTCTATTTTTCATATCATTTTTTTTATCTGTTTTTGTTTTCAGTGATGGGAATATCAGATCATTTGATGTTCCCATCAGAAAATTGGGAAAGTCAGATCTTTTGATGTTCCCAATTTTCAGATGGAAGCATCAGACCATTATGGAATGCATGGGATGAGGTAGTTTAGAATGGTGGGGAGGACGAGAGGGGGGATGGTGGGGAAGACGAGGGAACAGAGGAGAGGGTAATGGTGGGGAGGACGAGGGGACTGGGGTTGGTGGGGACAGGGGAATGGAGAATGCTGGGGAGGACAAAGGGGACGAGGGGACGGAGGAAGACTGGAGAACAGGGGAACACCTAAATAAAAGCCAACAATGTTATTACTCTGTGGCTTCTTGTCTCCTGACAAAAGAATTATAATTATATATATTAATTAATTCTTATAAATTTCCAGAAGCCTGTATCAACACCCACACTAATGCAACTGAAAGAGATGTTGAGACAAGTATTGCTGATATGTTGAAGAACGCCCCAAACAAACTCGGTGGAAACAGATACAAGGTAAAGTTTGCCAATTTGCTGTAGTCTAATTCAATCTCTTTTTAGTAATCTTTGTGAACATTTATGCTATGAATAAGATAAAATAATGTACTTGATTTTGACTAAATATGTAGATATATTTAATTTTCTGAGCACTAATAATGAAAGAAAACCAAAATAAGAGGTGGCTACTATCTCTAATAATGGGCTGGAATAATACAGGATATAATAATATATATATATATAAATATATATACATATATTTATATATATATATATATTTATTATATAAATATATATATGATATATATATTCTATTCTATTAGTTCTATTCTATTCTATAGTTTTATATAGATTCTTGTTTTAGTTTTTTTTCTATAATATGGAAAGGGTTTTTAATTAATAAATTAAATATTATATAATAAAATAATGTATTATTGAAAACAATTAGTAACAAACAATATTTCATTACAGGGTGGTGAAGCAAGAATACATGTGCATCACATCAGCAGAGTCGGATATGACGAATAATGAAAATAGCGGAGAGCCTGGTGCATGGCATACCGCTGAATCTTCTCTAATGTCTATATAGAAGAATCTTTGTTTCTGTGTGTATATATGTAT
>NC_091221.1:26238229-26265729 GCF_040958095.1 Procambarus clarkii | reverse complement strand
CCTCTCCTCTGTTCCCTCGTCTTCCCCACCATCCCCCCTCTCGTCCTCCCACCATTCTAAACTACCTCATCCCATGCATTCCATAATGGTCTGATGCTTCCATCTGAAAATTGGGAACATCAAAAGATCTGACTTTCCCAATTTTCTGATGGGAACATCAAATGATCTGATATTCCCATCACTGAAAAACAAAAACAGATAAAAAAAATGATATGAAAAAATAGAAAATAAAATATACTCATGAAATGAACAGAATGGTTAACAACGCAGCTCAATTGCAATGCAATGTCACAATAACATTTAATAACAATAACATTTAAATATACTTTAAGATATAATCTAGAAGAAAATAAGGACATTGAAACGGTTCATGAACTCTATTTCAATAAAGGACACTATGGGGAACTTTGAAAAATAGTTATTGAGTATAATTAGACAGACTTGTTGCTAGGCAGAGGAGTAATGAGATATATGGCAAATTTTGCAAAATATACAATGAAGGTACACAAACATTCATACCCAAAACAAAGCAAAATGCTAGGTAAGAACAAAGCAGTTGGCCCGTAGGAGAAAGGAGATACCCACAAGACTAGAATACAAGTCATTAACAAGCATGCAAGTATAATACATAATACATGCAGACATATATAATCCAAAAAAATGTCAAATTTACGTACTTATTATTACATTACAAATATCCAAGGTTTTGAAGACACGTTTCCTCTTGCGCCCAACGAGTGAATACTGAGACCAGACCCCATAGGTCCCTATCCTCCTCATCATTCGTCTCACTGTGTCTCCACAGCTTGCACCGCCCATTTGAGACAGCGTCTGGACCTGTTAAAATAATGCATAAGCTGTAAGGTAATAGAGAATAATATATATCTTTCAATCTCAACATTAGATTTTCTAATTTCCAACTGTATTAAATAAATAGCATTAAAATATTTTCCTTCTTAACTATTACAAAAATCAACGAATTTGAGTAACTTTTGCTTTGTTTTATTTGTACCTTAAACATAACACTGAACAATCAATTATGTGCCACCCCACCTTCCTTCATCTGCAAAAAAACTAATCAAAAGACATATGTACAAGGCTAAAAAAATTCAGCAACACTTACGATACTCAGGCTAAAAGAATTAAGCAACACTTACCATACTCTTTTATATTCACTGTTAACTTTTAGCTCGTGTGACAGACTTTCCACCTGCTCAACAGTTTCAAGTGGGGATGGAAGAATGTCTTCCAGGATTGGTATATCTCCATGTGTTTTGACATATGGGTTTCCGTCATTTTGACAATATTCAGGATATCCCCTGATAAAAATGTCAATTTTGATAATTCCTTCATTATGTATTCCATTTTTTCTGTTACTGCAAAAAAAAAAAAGGCTTACTAGAACAAGCATTTAGTGTTGCATATATATGATATATGTATTGATCCTTAGTGGATCCTATTTAGTGACAGACACATTGGTGTCAGGTCACTGTCAAATGGGCTACTGTCATGTAGCCTTCAATTATGTAACCTCTCCCATTCTATGATAGGGTGACACAGGGCAGCATCCTTAGACCCCCTCCTATTTGTTATATACATCAATGATCTGCTTTATGTCTCTAACATGATTAAACCTGTATTGTTTGATGATACTACCATCATCTACTTAGTTGCTTTACAAGAATGCAAAATTTCAAGTCTGTACTCTCCCTCAATGTATTTTCTTGTATGTATAACAAAAAATAAAGATCAACACATAATAAATCGGTACTTACTAGATTTTTCGAAAGGAGAGCTTTCAGTTCTGTCTTGTCTTGGAGTTTGAGGGGAAGGTTTTGTACTCGGCCTGCAGATAGACTGCTGGTCCCACAAGATTCTGTCAGGGGTGGAAGCGTATTAGCATTGTATAGAAAATATTTACAAAATAGTTTTAAATACATAAAACTACAAATAGAAATTATTGAATTATTACATTAGCTTATAGCTTTTATGAATGCATTAAAAAATTTTGTTTCACACAATGGAGCGACACCATTTAAAGTGTTTCCATCACCCTGAAGGCTGGTAAAAATATATTACATTAAAATCATACACAAGTACGTTACTATCTGTGTATGTAAATGTTTCAACAGTTACTTAAAGCTTACCAGTTCTGTCTTTCTAGGAGTTTGAGGGGAAGGTATTTTGCTGGGCCTGTAGATAGACTTGCTGGTCCCACATGATTCTGTCAGGGGTGGAAGCGTATTAGCATTGTATAGAAAATATTTACAAAATAGTTTTAAATACATAAAACTACAAATAGTAATTATTGAATTATTACATTAGCTTATAGCTTTTATGAATGCATTAAAAAATTTTGTTTCACACAATGGAGCGACACCATTTAAAGTGTTTCCATCACCCTGAAGGCTGGTAAAAATATATTACATTAAAATCATACACAAGTACGTTACTATCTGTGTATGTAAATGTTTCTCCAGTTACTTAAAGCTTACCAGTTCTGTCTTGTCTAGGAGTTTGAGGGGAAGGTTTTGTACTCGGCCTGTAGATAGACTTGCTGGTCCCACAAGATTCTGTCAGGGGTGGAAGCGTATTAGCATTGTATAGAAAATATTTACAAAATAGTTTTAAATACATAAAACTACAAATAGAAATTATTGAATTATTACATTAGCTTATAGCTTTTATGAATGCATTAAAAAATTTTGTTTCACACAATGGAGCACACCATTTAAAGTGCTTCCATCACCCTGAAGGCTGGTAAAAATATATTACATTAAAATCATACACAAGAACGTTACTATCTGTGTATGTAAATGTTTCTCCAGTTACTTAAAGCTTACCAGTTCTGTCTTGTCTAGGAGTTTGAGGGGAAGGTTTTGTACTCGGCCTGTAGATAGACCTGCTGGTCCCACAAGATTCTGTCAGGGGTGGAAGCGTATTAGCATTGTATAGAAAATATTTACAAAATAGTTTTAAATACATAAAACTACAAATAGAATTATTGAATTATTACATTAGCTTATAGCTTTTATGAATGCATTAAAAAATTTTGTTTCACACAATGGAGCGACACCATTTAAAGTGTTTCCATCACCCTGAAGGCTGGTAAAAATATATTACATTAAAATCATACACAAGTACGTTACTGTGTATGTAAATGTTTCAACAGTTACTTAAAGCTTACCAGTTCTGTCTTGTCTAGGAGTTTGGGGAAGGTATTTTAGGCCTGTAGATAGACTTGCTGGTCCCACAAGATTCTGTCAGGGGTGGAAGCGTATTAGCATTGTATAGAAAATATTTACAAAATAGTTTTAAATACATAAAACTACAAATAGTAATTATTGAATTATTACATTAGCTCATAGCTTTATGAATGCATTAAAAAATTTTGTTTCACACAATGGAGCGACACCATTTAAAGTGTTTCCATCACCCTGAAGGCTGGTAAAAATATATTACATTAAAATCATACACAAGTACGTTACTATCTGTGTATGTAAATGTTTCTCCAGTTACTTAAAGCTTACCAGTTCTGTCTTGTCTAGGAGTTTGAGGGGAAGGTTTTGTACTCGGCCTGTAGATAGACTTGCTGGTCCCACAAGATTCTGTCAGGGGTGGAAGCGTATTAGCATTGTATAGAAAATATTTACAAAATAGTTTTAAATACATAAAACTACAAATAGTAATTATTGAATTATTACATTAGCTCATAGCTTTTATGAATGCATTAAAAAATTTTGTTTCACACAATGGAGCGACACCATTTAAAGTGTTTCCATCACCCTGAAGGCTGGTAAAAATATATTACATTAAAATCATACACAAGTACGTTACTATCTGTGTATGTAAATGTTTCTCCAGTTACTTAAAGCTTACCAGTTCTGTCTTGTCTAGGAGTTTGAGGGGAAGGTTTTGTACTCGGCCTGTAGATAGACCTGCTGGTCCCACAAGATTCTGTCAGGGGTGGAAGCGTATTAGCATTGTATAGAAAATATTTACAAAATAGTTTTAAATACATAAAACTACAAATAGAAATTATTGAATTATTACATTAGCTTATAGCTTTTATGAATGCATTAAAAAATTTTGTTTCACACAATGGAGCGACACCATTTAAAGTGTTTCCATCACCCTGAAGGCTGGTAAAAATATATTACATTAAAATCATACACAAGTACGTTACTATCTGTATATGTAAATGTTTCTCCAGTTACTTAAAGCTTACCAGTTCTGTCTTGTCTAGGAGTTTGAGGGGAAGGTATTTTACTGGGCCTGTAGATAGACTTGCTGGTCCCACAAGATTCTGTCAGGGGTGGAAGCGTATTAGCATTGTATAGAAAATTTTACAAAATAGTTTTAAATACAAAATAGTTCTGTCCAGTTCTGTCTTGTTCTGTTAAAAAGAAAACCATCATACAAAAAGAAATAAAATGTTTTCAATTAAATTAAATTACCTGATTCCTGTATCATATATTTTGATGTTCATCTAGAGTCAGCTTACACTCGGCAGTCTTTCGGGGCATGGAAACAGTTACTTTTCTTGGTGGTGAATCTTCACTGTCTGAAACAAAAACGTTTAATGCATTCAGAAAAGCTATTAACATATATCTATATATATATTTTAATATATTACCTAGCAAAATATATTACCTAGTAAATAAGATTATTTGTTCCATTAAGCCAATCATGTTTCATTTTTTTAACAATTATTTTGAATAACTCTAAACATTCATTCCTACATACCTCCATCCACATCATTTGGTATTCTTCTGTATTTTGCTGCCCTATGGTGATAACTTGTGTCTGTGTCACTTTCCATATTTGACGTTTCTTCTGCCTTTTAAGGTGTTTTAGGGCAAGTTCCCAAGTACCTATAATAAAAATTAGAGTATATATAATTCATTATTACGAAACTTTGTATAACATCAAAACATTGAGAAATTTTTATTTAACCATATGAATCAATGCTTGTATTAATTACTATCAATGGAATAAATCTTGCTGATGTTGAAACGTCTCCATTTGATGGGTCTGGTATTTCTCCTCTTTTGGCTTTCGATGATTGGTTTTCACGTGGCCAATAGCCCACGTTTGATCCCTGGAAAGGGGACATATATTTGTAAATATATGTATATGTAAATGTATGTCTCATAAATCGAGGCCCCACTGTATTTCATATATTATATACATATATATCTCTAAATCTATCAACATATATCATATACACATATTTTAAATACTAATGTTTTAATTTTGCAAATAAACAATATATATATATATTGACTTACATCAGATGCACTAAACATCCATTTGATATGGATGATTGACAATTCTCCTTCTTCATCTTCCACAACGATGTATTTATTTTCAGATTCAGCCATCTACAAATTTAAACTGATTAGGGACATTTTCTGCAGCACATTATCAGTGTCTAAGAAAATAAGCAGTCACTAATTTTATATAGTAGTACTAAACAACAATGTTAACCTTAATTCTAATATGTTATGATGGTGAACAATACTTTTTACTAAAGTTAAAAGTTTGCAATGTAAGCAAAGAGTATTCCTACAGCTTGCACAAGAATCAAAAACAATCACAAGAAACTTACTAGTCATAAATCATGTAGTATTGACAAGAAGATATAAGTACTTTCTGTTTTCTTGATTAACATTCCTCTGGTTGATGTGTTAATCCTATACACTTTTTTTAAAAAGTCCTTACGTGGATTAACATTGAAGGCCCCAAATATTCTTGAATCACAAGGACTAGTAAATATTGGGCTTTGAAAAGGATATACCCTAACAATGAAGTAATTTTCTTCACTTCTTCGGCTGTGTACAGTCCTTAACACTTCACAGCAATTATATCCAGGTAACGAATATACATTGTTAGGAAATTTATGAGAAATTTTATTATCTGGAGATGTTTTATAAATCATGGTATTTTCAGCCTCCTTTATTCTTTTTGTAATTTGGACAATTGGATTTTACTTGATCTGACCATCTTTTTCAGCTGATGCAAATAATTTTCAAATGGAAAAGCTGAACAACTGTCAAGAGTACCATGTTCCTCAGCATCTGCTGTTAGGTGAATCAAACTGTGAACATTGTAGACTAGAAAATCTTTCCCATACAGATCACCACACCTTGATACAAAATTCAGCAAAAGGTCATGAGCATATTTGCCGTATTTTAAGGACATACATGTGGGCGAAACAAGAAAACTTATACCAACACTGAGAGTAAGGAAATGATCATACATCTCTTGGGGTAGAATACCTATACCTTTCATACAAGCTTCCTGTGTAGAGAAGAAACTGTCTGTATTCAGTTGCCTTCCATCTGTCAATTTCTTCCAAACCTCGTGGTTTACGTGCAAAAATATTGGCACAAAATCTTTTATGCTCACCAATCTAGCACTAATTTCAGAAATCTGGCGGCTACATAATTTAAATGTGTTTTTCCGTATCCAGGTGACAAGAAGTCGCTTCATAACACCAAGGCACACCTGGTGCATATAGTCAATGGGAAACGCTGCAATTAAGTCTATGTTCAAGTCACAGAATGGTGATTTACCATGATGATGTTGCGAGTTAGATTGATTACGGAAGCGTGTGTCTGTTCTAATGGTTAAATTTGTTACTTCTGGATATGTCATTTTCCCCATCCAAGTACCTTTCTGTTCACATTTGTCACAGCCATAATAACCTGAAAACAGTTTTATGGACTTCACCATAGCCTTAGCAGGTGCATCACAAATTACACATTGTAATTTTATGTTGATAGTTCTGTTACCATACTGAATCCCATGCAAAAAGGTCATCCATATCAGATATAAAATCATATAAGAAATTTAAATCACTTGGCTTAGAACGTCCATACATGAGGACAACTGGAAAGACTTTCAAAGGTGAATATTCATTACTGCACAGAGAACTGGCCACAAAGCATCATTTTTGCTTCTAAATATAGGAAGGCCATCAATGTTACATGACAATAATAATTGTCTCAGTCCTTTTATAGTTGCTTTTGGATTCTACTTATGTTTTTTAACAGTTCCTCTTTTAACCCAAAGTAGACATATTTCATTCCAGATTTTTGCTGAGTTTCTATGTTCCTTTCAGAACTGATTAGTGTCCGAGCTGTTTTTGGTAAGTAGTCAATTCCCATTTGCCTCAAAATTTTTAATAATTCATCAACAGCATTGTGTGTAACACCATTCTTGTTTACCCACTGAATTAATATTCTGTGGGTAAACAAGTGAATGATGATTATCATGGTCATCATTCTCCTCCTCACTTTGAGAATTAGATAATACATCATGAATATCAGTAAGATCATGTGTAAATCATCAATTTCAGAGCCTAATCCATACTCTTGATTTGACTCGGCTTCAAAAGAACTAATGTCATTGTCTGACGACTCAATCTCTGAACTTGATGCTGCCTTAGTAAGATAATGGGTTCACTAGTGTGTACAGCTGTATTTGGATGCATTTTGTGTATACGTTTTAGCCTTCTTGATACTTGCATCCATCTGTTGTTGTATTGGAGTCGCTTTTTTCGCTTATACTCGTACATTCTGTTAAAGAGTGTCAAATTTCTACATTAGACTACCGTATTACCTATATTATTGTTAATAATGTATTGACAGATGCAATATGCCAATGGCTAATGGCTGTTAGTTATGGAGCTAGGTTAGACTATGTATGTTTAAATCACTGATTTAAACAGAGCCAGTGTTCAGTCAAATAACTGAATTTATCAAATCTTATCCTTGTATAATATACAAGCTGATGTGAGATCCCTGTCTACAGGTGGACTGGAACTATTATCCAGTAGGCAGTCTACTGTATTTTATCAAACCCTTATTAGTATAATAGATCTCGTAATAATTTTGCAAAAATAATGGCATTTACTATTTTTAAAAGATTATTAGAAAAATTACAGATATGGTGCATTCGGAAGACAAACCCAATTTTTCACTTTTGACAATTGAGCACCTGCTACATCCAGATTCTAGGGAGGAAAGGAAGGACGATCTTACTGGATCCCATAGCCTCTCCGAGGCACAAACCAGGCTTTTACACAACCCCCCCCCCCCCTGCACCCGAGCTTTTTAAAATAGTAAATGCCACTATTTTTGCAAAATTATTACGAGATCTATTATTCTAATAAGAGTTTGATAAAATACAAACCCTGGGGCCATAGAACGGCTATTTAATCCCCTTGAACGGACCTGTGCATGGGCCACTGAGGCATCGAAAAAAAACATAGACCGGCTTGGGAAAAAAGCAAAATAGCCGGTCTATGGCCCGGCTGATAGCTGTGCATGGATGGCTAATGGCTGTTAGTTATGGAGCTAGGTTAGACTATGTATGTTTAAATCTCTGATTTAAACAGAGCCGGCTAATGGCTGATAGTTATGGAGCTAGGTTAGACTATAGGCTAGGCTAGGTTAGAGCCAGTGTTCAGTCAAATAACTGAATTTATCAAATCTTATCCTTGTATAATATACAAGCTGATGTGAGATCCCTGTCTACAGGTGGACTGGAACTATTATCCAGTAGGCAGTCTACTGTATTTTATCAAACCCTTATTAATAAGATATAGTATAATAGATCTTGTAATAATTTTGCAAAAATAATGGCATTTACTATTTTTAAAAGATTATTAAAAAATTTACAGATATTGTGCATTCGGAAGAAACCAATTTTTCACTTTTGACAATTGAGCACCTGCTACATCCAGATTCTAGGGAGGAAAGGAAGGACGATCTTACTGGATCCCATAGCCTCTCCGAGGCACAAACCAGGCTTTTACACAACCCCCCCCCCCTGCACCCGAGCTTTTTAAAATAGTAAATGCCACTATTTTTGCAAAATTATTACGAGATCTATTATTCTAATAAGAGTTTGATAAAATACAAACCCTGGGGCCATAGAACGGCTATTTAATCCCCTTGAACAGACCTGTGCATGGGCCACTGAGGCATCGAAAAAAAACATTGACCGGCTTGGGAAAAAAGGAAAATAGCCGGTCTATGGCCAGGCTGATGGCTGTGCATGGATGGCTAATGGCTGTTAGTTATGGAGCTAGGTTAGACTATGTATGTTTAAATCTCTGATTTAAACAGAGCCGGCTAATGGCTGTTAGTTATGGAGCTAGGTTAGACTATAGGCTAGGCTAGGTTAGAGCCAGTGTTCAGTCAAATAACTGAATTTATCAAATCTTATCCTTGTATAATATACAAGCTGATGTGAGATCCCTGTCTACAGGTGGACTGGAACTTCTATCAACTAATCCATACATCAAACCTGTCCCTTACAGCCCACAATCTATCATTAGGAAAACCATGTGAGAAATCTTTAAGGAATTCTGATAAAGAAAGAGATCTAGGGGTGGTTCTAAATAGAAAACTATCACCTGAGGACCACATAAAGAACATTGTGTGAGGAGCCTATGCCATGCATTCCAACTTCAACAGCATGTTGTGGGGTGCCGATATTGTGTGCCATCACATGTAAACCAACCAAGCCCACAAATACGTCAACATGGACCAGCATTACACCGTCTAACATACTCAGTCAGATGTAACAACTAAATTTGTGAATTCAAGACCTAATCTATTGCATAACACAGTGTTAGTACGAGAAAAACATTACTTACATTCGAAGCCGTGTTTTAAAATGGCGCGGACCTTGGTCTACTGACGCTCCACACTTTGTGTTCGTTTGCGTATGATGAACGTGTGACAATTTACTACAACAATTATTTAATTATTCTTATTCTTTATTTTACTATTTTTAGGGTACATGAAATTTCCAACTTATTTGCACACAATAATATAATTGCATTGTCATAACCTTTATATATTACGGAAAATACGATGACATGAACGAAGTCAAAGTGAAGTTGAAGTCAAAGTCATTCGCCGAACGTATTAGTCATTTTTTTTCTCCCAAACGATAGGGGATAACAAATCCACAGAGCATATAAGTGTAGAGTAAAGTCAATTTTATTCAGGAAAGTACATACATAGTTGATTTACAAACATAATGTTGGATTTATAGATAGAGCTAGTGCATACAATACCTAAAGCCAATATAGTAGGCATATAGCATTTCAGGCAACCGGGCAGTATATATGGACCCCTTACTCAAATCTCTGAATATGTTAGATATTAAGTCCCTGCACATACTCTCATGTGTATTTTATATATATAAAACGCTGCACTGTAATGTCAATCCTGACCCTAAAAGCTTCCTAGAAGGTTGTAACAGATCCCATGAGCACCACACCAGAAACAAATACCTGTAGGTGTGTACTGGTGCCTTATAGTGTGTACTCGTACCTTATGGTGTGTACTGGGGCCTTATGGTGTATACTGGTGCTTTATGGTGTGTACTGGTGCCTTATGGTGTGTTCTAGTGCCTTATGGTGCCGTATGGAGTGTACTGGTGCCTTATGGTGTGTACTGGTGCATTATTGTGTGTACTGGTGCCTTATTGTGTACTGGTGCCTTATGGTGTGTACTGGTGCATTATGGTGTGTACTGGTGCATTATGGTGTGTACTGGTGCATTATGGTGTGTACTGGTGCCTTATGGTGTGTGTTCTGGTGCCTTATGGTGTGTACTGGTGCCATATGATGTGTACTGGTGCATTATGGTGTGTACTGGTGCCTTATGGTGTGTGTTCTGGTGCCTTATAGTGTGTACTGGTGCATTATGGTGTGTACTGGTGCCTTATGGTGTGTACTTGTACCTTATTGTGTATACTGGTGCCTTATGGTGTGTACTGGTTCCTTATGGTGTGTACTGGGGCTTTATTGTGTGTACTGGTGCTTTATGGTGTGTACTGGTGCCTTATGGTGTGTTCTGGTGCCGTATGGTGCGTACTGGTGCCTTATGGTGTGTACTGGTGTCTTATGGTGTGTACTGGTGCCTTATGGTGTGTACTGGTGCCTTATCATCATCACCGGGACCCTGGACGGAGGACGCTACGCACGCTACGCTCCTCACTATAAGCTGTATATCAGCCCTTAAACTTCGCCAGATGATGTAGACCACCACCCACAGGCAGCTAAGTACATGGAGTCCAAGCATGTTATAGCAAAACCAAAGTAACCGACCAAAATCAACTCATTCCATCTCAAATAAGTTTCAAAACAATCCTCTACGGTGTGAGTACCAGTGCATGCTGCCGCCACCGCGCTGCCTGACGCAAGTTTCTTCTCAACATATACCCCTCAGTCCATTCTAACCAATCATGTCTCCTAAAAATGTGACTGTGCAGGGAAATAAGGGCAACAAACCCCTAACAAGACATCCATCCCGGCCAACAATAACAATATCCGTGTTTCTCCGTCTGGAAGCTCTGGGGTCCGGAGTGGCGGGGCTGCCCTCCCCTCCACCCCATTGAGCAAAGGAGCAGAGTCCTCCAACCCTCTCCTATGAACATGCTAGCATCCCAGTATAATCAACTCAAGCGAGCTTCCGGTCCCTCACCGGAATTCACTAACTGGACCGAGAATCTGTGGTTCAAAAAGTTGTGCCTAGTCCTCGAGTCACAAAATTCTATCATCTTGAGTCTTCTCAACGAGAATCTAGCGAACCGCGCTAATCTCCAACAACAACAACAAGAAATAACCCTCCTCCGCGAGGATATTAGAAACTACAAGGCTAGCCAAGACCAACTACAGCATGATTTGAATGATCTCCATGAGGAAAACAACCTTCGTAAAACTGATGAAGCCTTAAAAAAGCAGGAGGAAGCTCTCAGCAAAATGACTGCATGTATCAGTACATTTTCAGCTCAACGTTCCGTCTCCCAGGAGGAACAAGACCAGCAAAAGCTGCTTGACTCTGTTATCGTGTCGTCCCAAGATATACCTGTGGAACATGAAGGTGAAAATTGTTTCGAAATAGCTCAGGATCTCTTAAAAAACAAATTGCAGCTCAATCTAAACAAAACTGACGTTATTGCTGCCTACAGAGTAGGCAAAAAGAATCCATCAGGTCTAAATCAACGGAAAATTCGCCTGAAGCTGTCTTCCCAGTTCACGAAATCCAATCTAGTCCGGACAGCTGCATCCCTACGGAAGGGATTATACATCAACGAGTGCTTGACCAGGAACAGACAGCAAATCCTCTACCGCCTGCGTCAAATCCGGCAACAAAACCCAGATGCTATTCATCAGTGCTTCGTTAGAGATGGTCTGATAAAGGTGAGAAAAACCGCAGAGGGCAAAATGTTTACTATTACTAGAGAAGAAAACCTCAACACTTTCCTCTCCCAATGTGGTTTGTCTCACCTTATCACTCCCAATGAATTAACTTAATTAACCCCCTGTCAACTAGTGGGGCTAGGTATCCTAAGTCTCCTTGGTTCATTTTCTGACTTAATTTTTAACTTACTCTTACCTAGTCATTTACCGAAATTATTTAATTGAGTTATTAAAGTAGTTCTTCAGGTCTTTTTAATTATACAGTCATTACTGAACTATCTATAGTTATTAATCATTAGCTCAAATTTGCCTATGTTTATTATTCAACTTTTCTTTGATTTCATTTTTTACCTAGGTTGCCTAGCCTTGCCATGCTCCCTTACTCCATTGTACCCCTGGCTTTGCCTGCATCTCAAATTGCAAATTGTTACTTACAGTGTACCTGTGAGTACTCGTAAGCAATCTACCTCATTTTTGCTCAATTTTTTTTTGTTCTTTTTTTGTATTGCTTAGTCTTGCTTATATTTTTTGTTTTGTATTTCCATATCTTGTGTTTTGTATAGTCCATGTTTACATGTTTTTTCTTTAATCTCATTAATTGCCTAGGTTGCCTAGCCTAGCCATACTCCCTTACTCCATTGTACCCCTGTAAGCCCCTTTTGTGTTTGTTTTGTACAGTATTGTGTATATTTTTTTCCCTATTTTATAGCTTTTTTCTACTTATTTCTGATTCTACAATCAGCTTCTTTTATGCAGTCAAGTATAGACCCAGAACTTAACCTCTTATCCACTATCTATGACAATAATCACTTTAATGATCTAAATTGCAGATATTTTGCAGCACATGATGTAAACAATGTATTAACTCATAATCACAATATCTCTGTAATCAATTTGAACGTTAGATCCCTAGGTAAACACTTCGATGATGTTAGTGCCTTGATTGAAACTATTGGCAACAAATTCTCTTTTATTATACTTACTGAAACATGGTTGAAAGAGGATACTACTCAACTCTTTAACATGCCTAACTACTCAGCAATTCACAACTGTCGTCAACTTCAGAGAGGTGGTGGCACTGCTCTTTACTACCACCAAGAACTAACATGCTTAAAAGAAATTAGAACTAGAGACTGCTATGGGGAGTATATCTTCGCCAGCTTCAGAGTCAAGGGTGCTGAGTCTGTCCTGTCTGTGGGTGCAGTCTATAGAATTCCCAACACTGATGTGTCTGTATTCAACTCAAACCTTAGAAATCTAATACTTGATAACAGACTGAACAAAAACCACCTAATTATCGCAGGGGACTTTAATATTGACCTCTGCGAGCCAGAACACCCTACTGCTGTTAGCTTCCTCAACTGTATGAATTCCTGCCTCCTCATACCCTTAATCACTAGACCTACTAGAATCACTGATAGCACTGCCACGACTCTAGATCACATCTGGACCAACATAACCTCTCCGCTTACTTCAGGTATAATCACCGATAGCACTACAGACCACTACCCCACATTTCTCTTAACTAACATTAGCAAACCACCTCTAGAAACAAGGGAGTTAAGCTTTAGGCTGCACAATGAAACTGCTATAAACAATTTTATAACTGCTGCTGATAATGTCAACTGGGAGTCCGAGTTAGGTAACATAGGGGACATCAACCTAGCAGTGCAATCTTTTCTACAAACAACTCTTAGCCTTTATAACACCCACTGTCCTAGGCTTACAAAACAAGTCACAAGCAAAAGGCTTAACAATCCTTGGCTTACAAAGGGAATACTGAAATCCATTAACAAAAAACACGACCTTGAGAAGAAGTATAGGTTAGGAATTGTCTCCAAAGAATTCTCAAAGAATTACTCATTATTGCTAACTAAGATAATTAGACGAGCCAAAACTAATTACTACGAAGATAAATTTACTCAAATAAAGAGCAACATTAAACAAACTTGGAGCACAATTTCACAAATATTGGGATCAAAGAAATCTTTAAATAACAAACCGACTCTCCTGTCTAATAACGATGGTCAGCTTTCAGCCTCTGATTCTGCTATTGAGTTCAATAGGTTCTTCTCTTCCATTGGTTCATCCCTTGCAAATGATATTCCATCTTCCAGTACTGACATTAAGGACTATCTTACAGGTAACTATCCACAGTCTCTGTACCTAAAGCCTATTAATTCCACTGACGTCAATGAGATAATCCTTTCCCTTAAAACCAAGTCTAGTGCCCTTGAGGAGATACCAACTTTAATATACAAAAAAGCCTCCAGATCTTTAGCCCCTGCTATTGCTTTGCTCTTCAACAAGTCACTTGAACTCCAAACCTTTCCAGATATTCTAAAAAAAGCGAGAGTAACGCCTGTCCACAAATGTGGTGATCCCACAGATGTTAACAACTACAGACCTATATCAATCCTGCCAAACTTGTCAAAAATTTTTGAAAAACTTATATACAAGCAGCTTTACTCATATCTAGCCAAACTCAATATACTTAGCCCTTGCCAATATGGCTTCAGACCCAAAAAAAGCACTAACGATGCACTCATTAGTATGCTTAACTCGATTCATACAGCCCTTGATAAAAAGGAGCTCCCTGTTGGGTTATTTGTGGACCTGCGTAAAGCTTTTGATACTGTCAACCACCATAACCTTCTTCTTAAATTACATCATTATGGAGTCAGAGGGCACTCCCTACAATACCTCGAGTCCTACCTTACTGACAGGCTCCAATATGTTTCTGTGAATAATACAATTTCTCCCACCCTACCCATCAACATTGGTGTTCCTCAGGGCAGCATACTTGGCCCTCTCCTCTTTCTCATCTACATTAATGACCTTCCAAATGCCTCCCAACACCTCAAACCAATTCTATTTGCTGACGACACAACCTTCATTTACTCCAGTCCTGACCCTCTTGCTCTAAATGCCACAGTAAATACTGAGCTAAATAAAGTCCATCTTGGCTAACTGCCAACAAACTCACCCTTAACATTGACAAAACCTTCTATATTCTGTTTGGCAATAAATCCTCTAGTCTTATAAATCTCAAAATAAACAATACCCAAATTTGTAACAAATTAGATGGCAAATTCCTTGGCATTCTCATTGACAACAAGCTGAATTTCCAGGGACACATTCTAAATATATCAAAAAAAGTTTCAAAAACTGTGGGCATTCTTTCTAAGATCAGATATTATGTACCACGCCCTGCTCTGGTGACTCTCTATTACTCCCTTATCTATCCTTATCTCAACTATGGTATTTGTGCTTGGGGTTCTACTACCCAAAATCACTTACGTCCTCTAATTACCCAACACAAAGCCGCTATTAGAACAATATCCAACTCTGGCCCCAGACATCACTCGGTACCCCTACTCAAATCTCTTAATATGTTAGATATTAAGTCACTGCACATTCTCTCATGTGTATTATACATATATAAAACGCTAAACTATAATGCCAATCCTGATCTTAAAAGCTTCATAGAAGGTTGTAACAGAACCCATGAGCACCACACCAGAAATAAATACAGTTTTGATATTCCTAGAGTACGTCTTAATCAAACTAGAAATGCTCTGCAAATCAAGGGGCCCAGAATGTGGAATGACCTTCCCAACCATGTTAAAGACTGTCCTCTCTCAACCAGTTTAAGATAAAAACTAAACACTACCTAATAAATTCCCTGTAATCTACCTCACTCCTCTATTGTCAACCCATGTCTGTTATTTCTTTTTTTTTCTTTTTTGTAATCAACACTGTTTGTCAACCTATTGTATTTGTGCTGCTTTTTCAGTCATGTTCCCCCTTTTTTTTTATCTTTATTTGTATTTGTTCTCAACATCTTTTATTCTTTATGCTCAATTAGTATTAAGTTCTAGATATTAATGTTTTTCTTGCCGAAACGCATTGCGTAATAGTGGCTTTAGGCATTGTATGTACTAGCTCTATCTATATATCAATCCATTAATGTAACATCACTTGTATGTATATACCTTACCTGAATAAACATCTGAATCTGAATCTGAATCTGAATCTGAATCTTATAGTGTGTACTGGTGCTTTATGGTGTGTACTGGTGCTTTATGGTGTGTACTGGTGCCTTATGGTGTGTACTGGTGCCTTATGGTGTGTAATGGTGCCTTATGGTGTGTACTGGTGCCTTATGGTATATACTGGTGCCTTATAGTGTGTACTGGTTCCTTATGGTGTGTACTGGTGCCTTATGGTGTGTACTGGTGCCGTATGGTGTATACTGGTGCCTTATGGTGTGTACTGGTGCCTTATGGTGTGTACTGGTGCCTTATGGTGTGTACTGGTGCCTTATGGTGTGTTCTGGTGCCTTATGGTGTGTGTTCTGGTGCCTTATGGCGTGTACTGGTGCCTTATAGTGTGTACTGGTACCTTATTGTGTGTACTGGTGCATTATGGTGTGTATAATGCACACTTTAGTGCGCGCGGCACTAGCTGGAAAAACAAGCGGGTTGTGCTCAAGCGTAAACACAAAAAAGTTTATAATCTTTTCACGCTGCTAACCTCAATTCTCGAGCTACGTTTTTCATTTTGGTATCAATGCGTTGGCAATAAAATTCTCTACAAGATCATATGCATAAAATGTCACCGAAGCATTTGGTATCCCAACACGAAGATGACTCGCCGTGACACCCAAACAGGAAGTAAATGTTCATACTCTTTCGTTTGTTGCCAGCCTCACAGTCATCCTACAGTGCTCATTTTGATATCACTGAACTCACAATAAAATTCCCCACCCAGACATATGCCTATCAATGTCTAATTATGGTATCGGGTGACCCGCACGAGTGTGGGAACTGGGCGAAGCATTAGCCGTGATTTCAGCAGGGACGACACTGGTGTGATGCAGGGCTTTGAATGTTTATACTTATTTCACTGCCATGACATTATTTCTGGAGCTACGTATTTCATTTTTATAGCAATGTGTTCGCAATAGAAAGTTCTATAAGAACATGGGTAGAGTTGGCCAACACAGCGTCAAATAAATTTGCGGCGAATAAAATCTTACGCGTGTTTGTACCCGTGAGCGTCAAAAGTTTTTACTTTGCTCATGTTTTTCAAGTTTATACTTGTTTCACACCGTTTTTTTTTTGTATAGTGTTCGGAATAAAATTCCCTACACAGACATATGCATATCAAATACAATTCCTTGGAATTCACAGCTGTAGAGATGACGGAAAACACACAACCGGAACCCGCTCTTGACACTCCAACTCACACCCGCAACACCCACAAAAAAAGTTTCTCTTGTTTCATGTATACTTACTTTAGTTTTCGTGCTACAGTTCTCATTTAGGTATCAAAATATTCCTAAGAAAATAGACTACAATACTGAAACAATCTAAGACAATTATGTGTACTTACCAAAGCAAAGACGATTGTAGTAAAATAAGTTGAGCATTTTATCTCCACTCCACCTCCTTCAGGTACTGATTCCTGAAGTTGCTCAACAGATGTTCCTAGGTGGAGTGAAGCTGATGTAGGTGGTTATTTCTTGTCCACCCAATACACCCTTTTCCTGTGATAAGTGGTGTAACAAGGTATGACGCAAAGTGGAACATCGCATGTCTTGCACGCTATACCAGTTTCCTTCCTGATACCCGACTTTGAACACACTTCACACCTGCGACGTTTGGGGATTTTTACCAGCTCATGTTTCAATTTATAGTTCAGGCGAGTCTCTGCTATAACAACACGTCGCTGTTGTCTCTGGGTTGGCAATAAACTACTGTCTGAATCGTCGCTCTCACTATTGTTTTCAAACACTAATGTGGAATATGAATTATCTTCATCAGATTCAGCTTCAGCACTAGGTGTAGACGTGAAGAGAGGGCGCCTCACACCCGACGGGCCAGGTGTTGACGGGTCAGCAGCAGGATACACAGGACCAGTGTCATGATTTATGTCTGGAGCATGAACTAGATGTGGAGATGGTGTAGTTGTTGCAGGCCACTCTGCCTTGTCAAATTTCAATAAAGACCAAATAGCAACTTCATGGAACTAGAGCAGAGTTAGTTTCCTTCGATCATCTGTGTTGGCCTTGTACAATGCATGTACAATGCATTGAGTAAAGACCAAATAGCAACTTCATGGAACTAGAGCAGAGTTAGTTTCCTTCGATCATCTGTGTTGGCCTTGTACAATGCAACCACAAGTTGACATTGAATGTGAATTAACAATGAGACAAGTAAGATTTATACTAATACATTTATACTAACTCTGTTGAGCGTTGACCATTTATACATCAAATCTGTTGATGTGAGCACTTTAGTTTAGTCTGCCGTTTAAAGAAAAAAAGAGCATATCAATGGTATATCACAGAAAACGAATTTATCATAAACTCATGTATTTGTCTTATCATATTGAACTGCATTCATATTTTTAATATATAACAATATGAATATACAAATTTCTGTAAATCCCCTACCTTGTTGGAATCTGTGGAAATGAATGAGCAAATGTGCTGGCTGAAGGCGCTGAAGGAAACCACATTGGTTTCATTTTGGATACAAATGTCCATGGAGATTCAAAATGGAAATTAATTATATAGTTGAACCTGCAGAGACGAGTTTAAGAATCTGTGTTGAGAGTGATGGACACAGCCTTCACAATTATACTTCAGAGAATGTAAACATCTAAGAGTCATTAGAAATATGTGTAGAATAATAAACCCTACATTGTTTGAGTTAGGGAAAACACCATTTGTGATATATAGATACTATAGCTGTTCCTAAAGATTCACCCTTTTTTGCACCAGCAAGATAACATATAAGATTTTAAGAGTTGACGAATGTTAATATTCTTGTTTGATAAACTGTGAACTTGAGACATAGTTAATAAGAACATATTAACACAACAAAAAGTTTTCAGAATCTTTAACACCACTTTCCAGCAACTTATATAATTTATATAAATTATTTTAGAGAATAATACATAAATTATATATTTAAACATGATATAGTGTTTAGTGGAATGTATAAGGAGTCAAATTGTGTTAAAAAGAGCGATTTTTAGAAAATTTGGAAAAATACTTTTTTCTGTTCAAATTATAACTAAATGGATTTTAAAGGTTTCACTCAGCCAATATATATCATTCACAATTTATTAATGAATTTTACAAAAAAACACCATAAATTTTATATTTAAACATGTAAAAACTATTTGTTTTACATTTGGAAGAAAATAATTGTAGAAAAACAATTTATAATTAAACCTTTGTGTTTGGATTTTTTGAGTAAAAGTTTCTCAAAGGCTCTCCTGCACCATTCTCAATGCAAATCATTCCCACACCTATGGGAAGAGATAGGCGAACGTTGTGTAGATGATTTGTGTTTGCTGGGCATTAATTAGAAACAGGATGGGTCCAAGTGCTAAGCCCTGTGGGACTCCGCTGGTGACATCTCGCCACTCTGATGTCTCCCCCTCACCGTTACTCACTGTTTCCTGTTGCTTAAGTACTTCCTTATCTACTGGAGCATCTTCCCTTTTACTCCTGCATGTTGCTCCAACTTTTTTAACAGCCTTTTATGGGGTACTGTGTCAAAGACTTTCTGACAGTCCAGGAAAATGCAGTCGGCCCACCCTTCTCTTTCCTGCCTAATTTTTGTTGCCTGGTCATAGAATTCTATTAAACCTGTGAGGCACGGTTTGCCATCTCTGAACCCATGTTGGTGGTGCATTACACAGTTATTTCACTCCAGATGTTCTACGAGCCTTTTCCTCCCGATTTTCTCTATTACCTCGCATGGTATACAAGTTAAGGAAACTGGCCTGTAATTCAGTGCCTCTTGTCTGTCTCCCTTCTTGTATATTGGGACTACGTTAGCTGTCTTCCAACTTTCTGGTAGGTCTCCTGTTTCCAGTGACCTGTTATACACCATAGAGAGTGGCACACTTAGTGCTTCTGCACCTTCCTTTAGTATCCATGGTGAGATTCTGTCAGGCCCAACAGCCTTTATTACATCCAGCTCCAACAGACACCTTTTGACCTCATCACTGGTGAGGAAAAATTCCTCCAAGGTTGCTTGATTTGCCTCCTCTTCATTTAGTGCAGGGGCTTCTCCTTGTTCTATTGTGACGACCTCCTGGAATCTCTTGTTGAGTTCTTCACACACCTCCTTGTCCTTCTGTGTGTGTGTGTGTGTGTGTGTGTGTGTGTGTGCTCACCTTTTTGTGCTTGCGGGGGATGAGCTTTGGCTTTTTGGTCCCGCCTCTCAACTGTCAATCAACTGGTGTAGATTCCTGAGCCTACTGGGCTCTATCATATCTACATTTAAAACTGTGTATGGAGTCAGCCTCCACCACATCACTGCCTAATGCATTCCATCCGTTAACTACTCTGACACTGAAAAAGTTCCTTCTAATGTCTCTGTGGCTCATGTGGGTACTCAGTTTCCACCTGTGTCCCCTTGTTCGCGGCCCACCAGTGTTGAATTGTTCATTCTTGTTTACCCGGTCGATTCCTCTGAGGATTTTGTAGATTGTGATCATGTCTCCCCTTACTCTTCTGTTCTGTCTAGTGTGGTGCATTTCCCGCAGCCTTTCCTCGTAACTCATGCCTCTTAGTTCTGGGACTAGTCTAGTGGCATACCTTTGGACGTTTTCCAGCTTCGTCTAGTGCTTGACAAGGTACGGGCTCCATGCTGGGGCCGCATACTCCAGGATTGGTCTTACATATGTGGTGTACAAGATTCTGAATGATTCCTTACACAGGTTCCTGAACGCTGTTCTGATGTTAGCCAGCCTCGCATATGCCTCAGACGTTATTCTCTTTATGTGCGCTTCAGAAGACAGGTTTGGTGTGATATCAACTCTTAGATCTTTCTCTCTGTTCGTTTCATTAAGTACTTCACCTCCTATTCTGTATCCTGTGTCTGGCCTCCTATTTCCACTGCCTAGTTTCATTACTTTGCATTTATTCGGGTTGAACTTCAACAGCCATTTGTGTGACCATTCACTCAGAGTGTCTAGGTCATCTTGTAGCCTCCTACTATCGTCCTCAGTTTCAATCCTCCTCATAATTTTTGCATCATCGGCAAACATTGAGAGAAACGATTCTATACCCTCTGGGAGATTATTTACATATATCAGAAACAGTATAGGTCCAAGGACTGACCCCTGCGGGACTCCACTCGTAACGTCTCGCCAATCTGAGACCTCACCCCTCACACTGACTCGTTGTCTCCTGTTGCTTTGGTACTCCTGTATCCAACGGAGTACCTTCCCTTTCTCTCCAGCCTGCATCTCCAGCTTTTTTACTAGCCTCTTGTGTGGCACTGTATCAAAGGCTTTCTGACAATCCAAAAATATGCAGTCTGCCCACCCTTCTCTTTCTTGCCTTATTTTTGTTGCCTGGTTGTAGAGTTCAAGTAACCCTGTGAGGCATGACCTGCCATCCCTGAATCCATGTTGATGCTGTGTTACAAAGTTCTTTCACTCCAGGTGCTCCACTAGCTTTCTTCGCACAATCTTCTCCATTAGCTTGCATGGTATGCAGGTTAGGGACACTGGCCTGTAATTCAGTGCCTCCTGTCTATCCCCTTTCTTGTATATCGGGACTACGTTAGCTGCTTTCCAAATTTCTGGCAGTTCCCCTGTTGCCAGTGATTTGTTATACACTATGGAGAGTGGGAGGCACAGTTCTTCTGCTCCTTCCTTTAGTATCCAAGGGGAGATTCCATCTGGGTCTATAGCCTTTGTCAGTGATTTGTTATACACTATGGAGAGTGGGAGGCACAGTTCTTCTGCTCCTTTCTTTAGTATCCAAGGGGAGATTCCATCTGGGCCTATAGCCTTTGTCACATCCAACTCTAGTAAACACTTCTTTACTTCCCCGCTGGTAATCTTAAACTCTTCCAGTGGTTCCTGGTTAGCTATTCCCTCTCTTATCTCTGGGATTTCTCCTTGCTATAAGGTGAACACCTCTTGGAATTTCTTATTCAGTTCCTCACACACTTCCTTGTCGTTTGTAATGAATCCTTCTGCACCTATCCTTAATTTCATAACCTGTTCCTTTTCTGTTGTTTAACAACAACCTTTACTGTTGTTGGTGTGTGTGTGTGTGTGTGTGTGTGTGTGTGTGTGTGTGTGTGTGTGTGTGTGTGTGTGTGTGTGTGTGTGTGTGTGTGTACTCACCTAGTTGTGTTTGCGGGGGTTGAGCTCTAGCTCTTTGGTCCCGCATCTCAACCTTCAATGAACAAGTGTACAGATTCCTGAGCCTATTGGGCTCTATCATACCTATACTTGAAACTGTGAATGGAGTCAGCCTCCACCACATCACTTGCTAATGCATTCCATTTGTCAACCACTCTGACACTAAAAAAGTTCTTTCTAATATCTCTATGGCTCATTTGGGCACTCAGTTTCCACCTGTGTCCCCTTGTGCGTGTGCCTCTTGTGTTAAATAGCCTGTCTTTATCTACCCTATCAATTACCTTCAGAATCTTGAATGTGGTGATCATGTCCTCCCTAACTCTTCTGTCTTCCAGCGAAGTGAGGTTTAATTCCCGTAGTCTCTCCTCGTAGCTCATACCTCTCAGCTCGCGTACTAGTCTGGTGGCAAACCTTTGAACCTTTTCCAGTTTAGTCTTATCCTTGACTAGATATGGACTCCATACTGGGGCTGCATACTCCAGGATTGGCCTGACATATGTGGTATACAAAGTTCTGAATGATTATTTACACAAGTTTTTGAATGCTGTTCGTATGTTGGCCAGCCTGGCATATGCCGCTGATGTTATCCTCTTGATATGTGCTGCAGGAGACAGGTCTGGCATGATATCAACCCCCAAGTCTTTTTCTTTCTCTGACTCCTGAAGAATTTCCTCTCCCAGATGATACCTTGTATTTGGTCTCCTGCTTCTTACACCTATCTTCATTACATTACATTTGGTTGGGTTAAACTCTAACAACCATTTGTTCGACACACCATTTGTGTGTGTGTGTGTACTCACCTAGTTGTACTCACCTAGTTGTGCTTGCGGGGGTTGAGCTCTGGCTTTTTGGTCCCGTCAATCAACAGGTGTACAGGTTCCTGAGCCTATTGGGCTCTATCATATCTACACTTGAAACTGTGTATGGAGTCAGCCTCCACCACATCACTTCCTAATGCATTCCATTTGTCAACCACTCTGACACTAAAAAAGTTCTTTCTAATATCTCTGTGGCTCATTTGGGCACTCAGTTTCCACCTGTGTCCCCTAGTGCGTGTGCCCCTTGTGTTAATTAGCCGGTCTTTATCAACCCTGTCGATTCCCCTGAGAATCTTGAATGTGGTGATCATGTCCCCCCTAACTCTTCTGTCTTCCAACGAAATGAGGTTCAATTCCCGTAGTCTCTCCTCGTAGCTCATACCTCTCTGCTCGGGTACCAGTCTGGTGTCAAACCTTTGAACCTTTTCCAGTTTAATCTTATGCTTGACTAGATATGGACTCCATGCTGGAGCCGCATACTCCAGGATTGGTCTGACATATGTGGTATATAATGTTCTGAAAGATTCCTTACACAAGTTTCTAAAGGCCATTCTTATGTTAGCCAACCTGGCATATTCTGCTGATGTTATCCTCTTCATATGAGCTTCAGGGGACAGGTCTGGCGTGATATCAACCCCCAGGTCTTTCTCTCTCTCTGACTCTTGAAGTATTTCATCTCCCAAGTGATACCTTGTATCTGGTCTCCTGCTTCCTACCCCTATCTTCATTACATTACATTTGCTTGGGTTAAAATCTAACAGCCATTTGTTCAACCATTCTTGCAGCTTGTCCAGGTCTTCTTGAAGCCTCAAGCTGTCCTCCTCTATCTTAATCCTTCTGATAATTTTGGCGTCGTCAGCAAACATTGAGTGGAATGAGTCTATACACTCTGGGAGATCATTTACGTATATCAGAAGCAGGATAGGTCCAAGCACAGACCCCTGTGGGACTCCACTGGTGGCTTCACGCCATTCTGAGGTCTTACCCCTCACTATAACTCTCTGCTTCCTATTGCTTAGGTACTCCCTTATCCACTGGAGCGCCCTACCAGTTACTCCTGCCTGTTTCTCCAGCTTATGTATCAACCTTTTATGGGGTACTGTGTCAAAGGCTTTCCGACAGTCCAAAAAAATGCTATCCGCCTATCCTTCTCCTTCTTGCTTAATCTTAGTCACCTGATCGTAGAATTCTATCAAACCTGTAAAGCAAGATTTACCCTCCCTGAACCCATGTTGATTGGTTGTCACGAATGTGTGTGTGTGTGTGTGTGTTTACCTATCTGCTTGCAGACTTGAGCTAGCTCCTGTGCTTCATATTTTTAGCTACCAAATCCAGCAATACAATGACTTCTTTTTCTCGAGGCATTTGCCAGTTTGTCTTCTGTTTAATTGGAAGGTACATTTAACGTAAAAATTCTGAATACTCCTTTTATCTTGAAACTTTTGTGCTGAAAACGTTCTTCATAATCTCTCTACAGCTAATTTATGTCTCCTAATATCCAATTATAATCGCTAGTTCCACTGTGCATTATGGTGAGCATTACCAAATTGTCTGTCCATTCCCATTAGTATTTTGTATGTTCTTATCATGTCCACTCTGTGAGTGTTTTGTACGTTCTTAGGTCCCACATATGAGTATTTTGTATGTTCTAAGGTCCCACATATGAGTATTTTGTACGTTCTAAGGTCCCACATATGAGCATTTTGTACGTTCTTAGGTCCCACATATGAGCATTTTGTACGTTCTTAGGTCCCACATATGAGTATTTTGTACGTTCTTAGGTCCCACATATGAGTATTTTGTACGTTTTTTATAGCCCATGCCCCCCATCCTTTCGAGTATTTTTAATATTCTTATGTCCACAATGTGAGTATCTTGTATGCTTTTATCGTGTCTACTCTGTGGTAAGGTCGAGCACCCGCAACCATACCATGTAATTCAGTCCCCTCAGTGAAAGAAAAACATTGTAGTGTATATTCGCTTCTGATGGATTTTTCTAATTGCAGTTTGTCTCTTTTGCAGGTGGGGTTCCAGGCCGGAGCTATATAGCCTACTATAGTGAGTGTTTTAAGTAAGTTGTGTGTGTATGTGTGTATTCACCTAGTTGGTCTTCCGAGGGTTGAGCTCTGTTCTCTTTCGGCCCGCCTCTCAACTATCAATCAATCAAGTGTAACTAACTACTAACTAATGTTTTTTTTTATTTTATTTATTTATGTGTGTGTGTGTGTGTGTGTGTGTGTGTGTGTACGCACCTATTTGTACTCACCTATTTGTGCTTGCGAGGGTTGAGCTCTTTGGTCCCGCCTCTCAACTGGTGTACAGATTCCTGAGCCTATTGGGCTCTATCATAACTACATTTGAAACTGTGTAAGGAGTCAGCCTCCACCACATCACTGCGTAATGCATTTCATCCGTTAACTACTCTGACACTGAAAAAGTAGTGTGTGTGTGTGTGTGTGTGTGTGTTTGTGTATACTCACCTATTTGTGCTTCCGGGGGTTGAGCTCTGGCTCTTTGGTCCCGCCTCTCAACTTTCAATCAACTTGTGTATAGGTTCCTGTTGGACTCTATCATATCTACACTTGAAACTGTGTATGGAGTCAGCCTCCACCACATCACTGACTGATGCATTCCATTTGTCAACCACTCTGACACTAAAAAAAATCATTCTAACGTCTCTGTGGCTCATTTGGGCACTCAGTTTCCACCTGTGTCCGCTAGTGCATGTGCCCCTTGGGTTAAATAACCTGTCTTTATATACCCTGTCTATTTCTCTGAGAATCTTGTACGTGGTGATCATATCCCCCCTAACTCTTCTGTCTTCCAGTGACGTGAGGTTTAATTCCCATAGTCTCTCCTTTCTAGTTCATACCTCTCAGCCCGGGTACTAGACTGGTGGCACACCTTTGAACTTTTTGCCATTTTAGTCTTATGCTTGACTAGATATGGACTCCATGCTGGGGCTGCATACTCTAGGATTGGTCTAACATAGGTGGTATACAAATTTCTGAATGATTCTTTGCACAAGTGTCTAAACGCTGTTCTTATGTTAGCCATCCTTGTATATGCTGCTGATGTTATCTTCTTGATATGGGCTTCATGGGACAGGTCTGGCGTGATATCAAACCCCAGGTCTTTCTCTGACTCTTGAAGAATTTCATCTCCCAAATGATACCCCATAACTGGTCTCCCGCCCCCTACACCTTTCTTCATTACATTACATTTGCTTGGGTTAAACTCTAACAACCATTTGTTCGACCATTCCTTTAGTTTGTCTAGGTCTTCTTGAAGCCTCAAGCAGTTCTCCTCTGTCTTAATCCTTCTCATAATTTTGGCATCGTCAGCAAACATTAAGAGGAATGAGTTTATATCCTCTGGGAGATCATTTACATATATCAGCAACAGGATAGAACCGAGAACAGAGCCCCGTGGGACTCCACTGGTGACTTCACGTTAATCTGAGGTCTCACCCTCTCACTGCAATTCTTTGCTTCCTATTGCTTAGGTATTCCCTTATCCACTGGAGCACTTTACCAGTTACCCTTCCCTGTCTCTCCAGCTTATGTATCAGCCTCTTATGGGGGACTGTGTCAAAGGCTTTCCGACAGTCCAAAAAAAATGAAGTCCGCAAAGCCTTCTCGTTCTTGCTTAATCTTTGTCACCCGATCGTAAAAATCTATTAAGCCAGAAAAGCAAGATTTACCCTCCCTGAACCCATGTTGGCGATTTGTCACGAAGTCCCTTCTTCCAGATGAGTTACTAGATTTTTCTCACGATCTTCTCCATCACTTTGCATGATATACAAGTTATGGACACTGACCTGTTGTTCAGTGCCTTTTGTCTGACACCCTTTTTGTGCATTGGGACCACATTAGCTTCCTTCCATATTTCTGGTAAGTCTCCCGTCTCCAGTGACCTACTATTGTTACGATATATCGTATCGTGTTATTTCATCGCATAAAGACACGGTTATTTAATAGAAATACGTTCATTATTACAGGAAGAACGAGGTTAACGATCATGGAGGTCGTTAACGGTCAGCACGGATTGGCTCGTCCGGTGGCGGGAATTTCTGTTAGCCAATCAGAACCACCGGGCGAGGTAACGTGTGCTGGCCGGAGCATGTGGAGAAACAGACATCTACTCCCCTCCATTGAGTCAACATGCTGTCGTCACTTTCGGATGTTTGACCAACTGACCCAACTGTTCCAGTATGCTCCACCCTCACCAAAGGAAACGGACGTGAGGACCTAGCGGCATGGTAGACA
>NC_091221.1:26200187-26237729 GCF_040958095.1 Procambarus clarkii | reverse complement strand
CTCCTCTTCCTCCTCCAAAACACTAGCCTCCTCTTCCTCCTTCCCAACACTACCCTCCTCTAGCTCCTCCACTGCACTACCCTCCTCCTCCTCCTCCACAACACTACCCTCCTCTTCCTACTCCACAACACGGCATTCCTCTTCCTGCTCCACAACACTTCCCTCCTCCTCTTCCTTCCCAACACTACTCACCTCTTCTTCCTCAACAACACTACCCTCCACCTCCTCCTCCACAACACTACCCTCCTCCTCTTCCTTCACAACACTACCCTACTCTTCCTCCTCCACAACACTAACCTACTACTCCTCATCTACAACACTACCCTCCGTATCCTCCTTTACTACACTACTCTCCTCTTCCTCCTCTACAACACTACTCTCCTCTTCCTCCAATACATTACTCCCCTCCTCTTCCTCCTCTACAACACTACTCTCCTCTTCCTTCTCTACAACACTACCCTACTCTTCCTCCTCCACAACACAACCCTACTCTTCCTTCTCCACAACACTAACCTCCTCTTCCTCCTCCACAGCACTACCCTCCTCTTCCTCCTCCAAAGCACTACCCTCCTCTTCCTCCTCCACAACACTACCCTCCTCTTCCTCCTCCACAGCACTACCCTCCTCTTCCTCCTCCACAACACTACCTTCCTCTTCCTCCTCCACAAAACTACCCTCCTCCTCTTCCTCCACAACACTACCCTGCTCTTCCTCCTCAACAACACTACCCAACTCTTCCTCCTCTACAACACTACCCTCCTCTTCCTCCTTTACAACACTACTCTCCTCTTCCTCCTCTACAACAATACCCTCCTCTTCCTCCTCCACAACACTACCCTCCTCTTCCTCCTCTACATTAATCCCCTCCTCTTTCTCCTTCACAACACAACCGTCCTCTTCCTCCGCCACAACAATACCCTCCTCTTCCTCCTCCACAACACTTCCCTCCTCCTCCTTCTCCACAATACTACCCTCCTCTTCCACCTCAACAACACTTCCCTCCTCCTCTTCCTCCACAACACTAGCCTTCCTCCTCCTCCTCCACAACACTACTCTCCTCTTCCTCCACGACAACACTACCCATCCTCTTCCTCCTCCACAACACTACCCTCCTCTTCCTCCTCCACAACACTACCCTCCTCTTCCTCCTCCACAACACTACCCATCCTCTTCCTCCTCCACAACACTACCTTCCTCTTCCTCCTCCATAACACGACCATCCTCTTCCTCCTCCACAACACAACCCTCCTCCTCCTCGTTAACAACACTACCCTCCTCTTCCTCCTCCACAACACGGCCTTCCACTTCCTCCTCCACAACACTACGCTCCTCGTCCTCCTCCACAACACTAAACCTCCTCTTCCCCCTCCACAACACTACCCTCCTCTTCCTCCTCTACAGCACTACCCTCATCTTCCTCCTCCAAAACACTACCATCCTCTTCCTCCTCCACAACACTACCGTCCTCTTCCTCCTCCACAGCACTACCCTCCTCCTCCTCCACAACACTACCCTCCTCTTCCTCCTCTACAACACGGCCTTCCTCTTCCTGCTCCACAACACTTCCCTCCTCCTCTTCCTCCACAACACTACCCACCTCTTCTTCCTCCACAACACTACCCTCCTCTTCCTCCTCCAGAGCACTACCCTCCTCTTCCTCCTCCACAACACTACCCTCCTGTTCCTCCTCCACAACACTAACCTCCTCTTCCTCCTTCACAACACTACCCTCCTCTTCCTCCTCCACAACACGGCCTTCCTCTTCCTCCTCCACAACACTACGCTCCTCTTCCTCCTCCACAACACTAAACCTCCTCTTCCTCCTCCACAACACTACCCTCCTCTTCCTCCTCTCCAGCTCTACCCTCATCTTCCTCCTCCACAACACTACCATCCTCTTCCTCCTCCACAACAATACCCTCCTCTTCCTCCTCCTCAGCTCTACCCTCCTCCTCCTCCACAACACTACCCTCCTCTTCCTCCTCCACAACACGGCCTTCCTCTTCCTGCTCCACAACACTTCCCTCGTTCTCTTCCTCCACGACACTACCCACCGCTTCTTCCTCCACAACACTACCCTCCTCTTCCTCCTCCAGAGGTTAACCCTCCTCTTCCTCCTCCACAACACTACCCCTCCTCTTCCTCCTCCACAACACTACCCCTCCTCTTCCGCCTCCACAAAACTCCCCTCCTCTTCCTCCTCCACAACACTACCCTCCTCTTCCTCCTCCACAACACTACTCCTTGTCTTCCTCCTCCACAAAACTACCCACCTCTTCCTCCTCCACAACACTACCCTCCTCTTCCTCCTCCACAGCACTACCCTCCTCCTCCTCCTCCACAACAATACCCTCCTCTTTCTCCTCCACAGCACTACCCTACTCCTCCTCCACAACACTCCCCTCTTCTTCCTCCTCCACAAAACTACCCACCTCTTCCTCCACCACAACATTACCCTCCTCTTCCTCCTCTATAACACTACCCACCTCTTCCACCTCCACAACACTACCCTCCTCTACCTCCTCCACAACACTTCCCTCCTCCTCTTCCTCTACAACACTTCCCTCCTCCTCCTCCTCCACGACACTACCCTTCTCCTCCACAACACTACCCTCCTCTTCCTCTTCCACAACACTACCCTCCTCCTCCTCCTCCTCCTCCTCCACAACACTACACTATTCTTCCTCCGCCACAACACTACCCTCCTCCTCCTCCTCCACAACAATACCGTCCTCCTTCTCCTCCACAACACTTCCCTCCTCCTCCTTCTCCAGAACACTACCCTCCTCTTCCTCCTCAACAACACTTCCCTCCTCCTCTTCCTCCACAACACTAGCCTTCCTCCTCCTTCTCCACAACACTACTCTTCTTTTCCTCCTCTACATTACTACCCTCCTCTTCCACCTCTACAACACTACTCTCCTCTTCCTCCTCCACAGCACTACCCTCCTCTTCCTCCTCCATAAATCTACCCTCCTGTTCCTCCTCCACAACACTACCCTCCTGTTCCTCATCCACAACACTACCCTCCTCTTCCTCCTCCAGAGCACTACCCTCCTCTTCCTCCTTCACAACACTACCCTCATCTTCCTCCTCCACAACACTAGCCTTCCTCCTCATCCTCCACAACACTATCCTCCTCCTCTTCCTCCACAACACTACCCTACTCTTCCTCCTCCACAACACTACCCTACTCTTCCTCTTCTACAACACTACCCTCCGCTTCCTCCTTTACAACACTACTCTCCTCTTCCTTCTCTAGAACACTACTCTCCTCTTCCTTCTCTAGAACACTACTCTCCTCTTCCTTCTCTGGAACACTACTCTCCTCTTCCTCCTCTACAACACTACTCTACTCTTCTTCCTCCACAACACTACCCTCCTCTACCTCCTCCACAGCACTACCCTCCTCTTCCTTCTCCACAGCACTACCCTCCTCTTCCTCTTCCACAGCACTACCCTCCTCTTCCTCCTCCACAACACTACCCTCCCCTACAACACTACCCTCCTCTTCCTCCTCCAAAACTCTACCCTCCTCTTTCTCCTCAAATGCACTACCCTTCTCTTCCTCCTCCACAAAACTACCCTCCTCTTCCTCCTTTACAACACTACCCTCCTCTTCCTCCTCCTCAACACTACCCTCCTCTTCCTCCTCCAAACACTACCCTCCTCTTCCTCCTCCACAAAACTACCCTCCTCTTCCTCCTCCGCAAAACTACCCTCCTCTTTCTCCTCCACACCACTACCCTCCTCTTCCTCCTCCACAACACTACCCTCCTCTTCCTCCTCCACAACACTACCCTCCTCTTCCTCCTCCACAGCACTACCCTCCTCTTCCTCCTCCACAACACTACCCTCCTCTTCCTCCTCCACAAAACTACCCTCCTCTTCCTCCACAACACTACCCTGCTCTTCCTTCTCAACAACACTACCCAACTTTTCCTGCTCTACAACACTACCCTCCTCTTCCTCCTTTACAATACTACTCTCCTCTTCATCCTCTACAACAATACCCTCCTCTTCCTCCTCCACAACACTACCCTCCTCTTCCTCCTCTACATTACTCCCCTCCTCTTTCTCCTTCACAACACAACCGTCCTCTTCCTCCGCCACAACAATACCCTCTTCTTCCTCCTCCACAACACTACCCTCCTCCTCCTCCACAACACTTCCCTCCTTTTCCTCCTCCACAACACTACCCTCTTCTTCCTCCTCCACCACACTACCCTCCTCCTCCTCCTCCATAACACTACCTTCCTCCTCTTCCTCCTCCTCCACAAAATTACCCTCTTCTTCCTCCTCCACAACACTTCCCTCCTCCTCTTCCACAACACTACCTTCCTCTTCCACCTCAACAACACTTCCCTCCTTCTACTCCTCCACAACACTACCCTCCTCCTCCTCCTCCTCCACAACACTTCCCTCCTCTTCCTCCTCCACAACACTGCCCTCCTCCTCCTCCTCCATAACACTACCCTCCTCCTCTTCCTCCTCCTCCACAACACTACCCTCCTCTTCCTCCTCCACAAAACTACCCTACTCTTCCACCTCAACAACACTTTCCTCCTCCTCTTGCTCCACAACACTACCCTCTACCTCCTCCTCCACAACACTACCCTCCTCCTCCTCCTCCACAACACTACCCTCTTCCTCCTCGTCCACAACACTACCCTCCTCCTCCTTTTCCACAACACTACCCTCCTCTTCAACCTCAACAACGCTTCCCTCCTACTCTTCCTCCACAACACTACCCTCCTCTTCCTCCTGCACAACACGACCCTCCTCTTCCTCCTCCACAACACTACCCGCCTCTTCCTCCTCTGCAACACTAAACCTCTTCTTCCTCCTCCACAGCACTACCCTCCCCCTCTTCCTTCACAACACTACTCACCTCTTCTTCCTCCACAACACTACCCTCCTCTTCCTTCTTCAGAGCACTACTTTCCTCTTCCTCCTCCACAACACTACCCTCCAGTTCCTCCTCCACAACACAACCCTCCTCTTCCTCCTTCACAACACTACCCTCCTCTTCCTCCTCCACAACACTACCCTCCTTTTCCTCCTCCACTGCACTACCCTCCTCCTACTCCTCCACAACACTACCCTCCTCTTCCTCCTCCACAACACAGCATTCCTCTTCCTGCTCCACCACACTTCCCTCCTCCTCTTCCTTTCCAACACTACTCACCTCTTCTTCCTCCACAACACTACTCACCTCTTCTTCCTCCACAACACTACCCTCCTCTTCCTTCTTCAGAGCACTACTTTCCTCTTCCTTCTCCACAACACTACCCTCCAATTCCTCCTCCACAGCACTACCCTCCCCCTCTTCCTTCACAACACTACTCACCTCTTCTTCCTCCACAACACTACCCTCCTATTTCTCCTCCACAACACTACCCTCCTCTTCCTCCTCCAAAGCACTACCCTCCTCTTCCTCCTCCACAACACAACCCTCCTCTTCCTCCTTCACAACACTACCCTCCTCTTCCTCCTCCACAACACTACCCTCCTATTCCTCCTCCACAACACTACCCTCCTCTTCCTCCTTCACAACACTAACCTCCTCTTCCAACTCATCAACTCTTCCCTCCTCCTCTTCCTCCACAACACTAGCCTTCCTCCTCCTCCTCCACAACACTACTCTCCTCTTCCTCCTCGACAACACTACCCTCCTTCTCCACCACAACACTTCCCTTTTCCTCCTCCACAACACGACCCTCCTCTTCCTCCTCCACAACACTACCCATCCTCTTCCTCCTCCACAACACTAACCTCCTCTTCCTCCACAACACTACCCTCCTCTCCCTCCTCCACAACACGACCGTCCTCTTCCTCCTCCACAACACAACCCTCCTCCTCCTCCTTAACAACACTACCCTCCTCTTCCTCCTCCACAACACGGCCTTCCTCTTCCTCCTCCACAACACTACGCTCCTCTTCCTCCTCCACAACACTAAACCTCCTCTTCCTCCTCCACAACACTACCCTCCTCTTCCTCCTCTACAGCTCTACCCTCATCTTCCTCCTCCACAACACTACCATCCTCTTCCTCCTCCACAACAATACCCTCCTCTTCCTCCTCCACAGCACTACCCTCCTCCTCCTCCACAACACTACCCTCCTCTTCCTCCTCTACAACACGGCCTTCCTCTTCCTGCTCCACAACACTTCCCTCCTCCTCTTCCTCCACAACACTACCCACCTCTTCTTCCTCCACAACACTACCCTCCTCTTCCTCCTCCACAACACTACCCACCTCTTCCTCCTTCACAACACTACCCTCCTCTTCCTCCTCCACAACACGGCCTTCCTCTTCCTCCTCCACAACACTACGCTCCTCTTCCTCCTCCACAACACTACGCTCCTCTTCCTCCTCCACAATACTACCCTCCTCTTCCTCCTCTACAGCTCTACCCTCATCTTCCTCCTCCACAACACTACCATCCTCTTCCTCCTCCACAACAATACCCTCCTCTTCCTCCTCCACAGCACTACCCTCCTCCTCCTCCACAACACTATCCTCCTCCACAACACGGCCTTCCTCTCCATGCTCCACAACACTTCCCTCGTCCTCTTCCTCCACGACACTACCCACCGCTTTTTCCTCCACAACACTACCCTCCTCTTCCTCCTCCAGAGGACAACCCTCCTCTTCCTCCTCCACAACACTACCCCTCCTCTTCCTCCTCCACAACACTACCCCTCCTCTTCCTCCTCCACAAAACTACCCTCCTCTTCCTCCTCCACAACACTACCCTCCTCTTCCTCCTCCACAACACTACCCCTTGTCTTCCTCCTCCACAAAACTACCCACCTCTTCCTCCTCCACAACACTACCCTCCTCTTCCTCCTCCACAGCACTACCCTCCTCCTCCTGCTCCACAACACTACCCTCCTCTTCCTCCTCCACACCACTTGCCTTCCTCCTCCTCCACAACACTACCCTCCTCCTCTTCCTCCACAACACAACCCCTCCTCTTCCTCCTCTACAACACTACTCTCCTTTTCCTTTTCTACATTACTACCCTCCTCTTCCTCCTCTACAACACTACTCTCCTCTTCCTCCTCCACAGCAGTACCCTCCTCGTCCTCCTCCATAAATCTACCCTCCTTTTCCTCCTCCACAACACTTCCCTCCTTCTCCTCCTCCACAACACTACCCTCCTCCTCTTCCTTCTTCTCCACAACACTACCCTCCTCCTCCTCCTCCTCCACAACAATACCCTCCTCTTCCTCCTCTGCAGCACTACCCTCCTCCTCCTCCACAACACTCCCCTCCAGTAGTAGGGTGTAAGCGCCACAGACGAATTTTTGTTTTTTCTGGAAATTCGT
Source organism: Procambarus clarkii (assembly GCF_040958095.1). Taxonomy (NCBI): domain Eukaryota; kingdom Metazoa; phylum Arthropoda; class Malacostraca; order Decapoda; family Cambaridae; genus Procambarus; species Procambarus clarkii. The sequence continues at coordinate 26,230,394 of NC_091221.1, read as the reverse complement.
GTGTAGCGCTTCGGGGGTTTCAGGTGAATTTGGAAATTCGTGTGTAGCGCTTTTGGGTTTTCAGGTGAATTTGAGGAGTCACAGATTTTGGATTAAGGATTTCTTATGAGCAAGTAATTTCTGAGATCTTAGAAGTTTGTTAAAAAGTTCTTATAATGAAAATAAGTAGGAAAATCTTAAAGAAAAGTTTTAGAAAAAATCGTGTTTGTATCACAGCATTTCCCGGTGAACTCTACGGACATATTTTGTCTGTTTTCAACTTCTGGAAATTCGTGTGTAGCGCTTCGGGGGGTTCAGGTGAATTTTGAAATTCGTGTGTAGCGCTTTAGGGTTTTCAGGCGAATTTGGGGAGTCACAGATTTGGAATTAGGGAATTCTTATAATGAAAAATAATGTCATACGAGTTTGTTAAAGTTCTTATGAGAAAAATAATTTCCGAGACATAGAAGTTTGTTAAGGCCTTATGGGACAAATTCAAGTAACGTATGTAGCTCTTTAGGGCTTTCCAGGTGAACTCTACGGACATATTTTACATGTTTTCAACTTACAAAATCGTCTATGTAAGCCTTAGTTATTCATATAAATTTAGAAAATCACCTGTGTAAGTCATGGTTTTCAAGTCTCGTACATCACACCCCCCTCCCTCCCCCCTTACCTCGCAATCTCTCGCGTCACCTTTATTTACCTTACGCCCGGGCAGCCAGACCTCTTATCTTATCTTCTCCATAATAATATCTTGACCGTCCCTCCTCTCTCTCTCTCTCTCCTCTTCATATTATTCTCTCTCTTGCTATTTTCCAACATCGTATGTTTTCTCCTTTTCATTAAGCAAGTCAGTTTTACACAAATAAATCGTGTTAGTAAGCATGTTCTAGCTCACGTTCCCCGCCTTAGTCCCCTGTCGTATAATGAATACTATCATTCCAATCCCTCTAAAATTTAAAAATAATCATATTTCAAATGTAGTTCAATACAGTAATTTAGTTACCAAGCTCCAGCGCTTGTCCTCCGCCTTAGCTCTCTCTCGTATCTTCGTTAGTATCAGTCCAATTTCCCTGAAATTTTTACCCTCTGTATTTCGGGCACCGTAAATAAGATCAAAACAGTTACCAAGCTCCAGCTCTTGTCCTCCGCCTTAGCTCTCTCTTGTATCTTCGTTAGTATCAGTCCAATTTCCCTGAAATTTCTACCCTCTGTATTTCAGGCACCGTAAATAAGATCAAAACAGTTACCAAGCTCCAGCGCTTGTCCTCCGCCTTAGTTCTCTTTCGTATCTTTGTAAATAAACTATCAATTTCCCTTAAATTTTTACCCTCTGTATTTCAGACACCGTAAATAAAATCAAGTCAGTTATCGAGCTCCAGCTCTCGTCCCCGCCCTAATTCTCTTTCGTATCTTTGTAAATAACCCATCAATTTCCCTAAAATTAAAAGCAGACATACTTCAAAGTTAGTAAATAAGATCAAGTCAGTTACAGAGCTCCAGCTCTTGTCCCCCTGTATTTGCATATTTTCTCTATATTCACTGTGTTCTTCGTATTCTCATCCGTGTTCACTCCATGTTCTACAAATGTTCACAGTCCCATTCAGTTCATATTTTCACAAGTATCTCCATTTTTTCTGTAATCTCTCTCTTAGTCTCATTATGTTCTCTACAAAGTCTAGTCATATTTTCTATGTTTTCATGTTCATCACATGTTCTCTTTACAACTTTTATACTCAATATTCATGCTAACTTCCATATTTTGTGTTCTTTGTCAATATTCATGTTCCTCTACAAGTTCATGTTCCTCACAAGATCACTTCGTTTTTCACCTTCACTTACATGTTTTCTACATTCTTTGTCATATTCTCCATGTTCTTCACAAGTCCATTGTTCATTCTTTGTATTCCCTATTCTCCTTATCATGTTTTCATGTTCTCTGTAAGTTCATATTCCCAGCATGTTCACTGTATTCATCAACTTTTCTTACATGTGTTCTTTACCATGTTCCCCATATGTTCTCTAGGTTTTCCCCTTACATGTTATTTAACGTTCCTTAACTAAAAAAAATCTTTCGCCAATCAACTAAAACATAGTCACTTTCGTCATTTCTCAACTAAACTTATTATCCAGTCAACTAAAAATTGTCAAAGGAATCTTTCCAACACTGTTCTTAACTAAACTTATTCCCTAGTCATCAGAAAATAACCGTGTTCTTCATGTTTCATTGTCATTTCATAACTAAAATTATCCATCAATCAACAGAAAAAGCCATGTTCATCATGTTTTGTCTTGTCTTTTTGCTTAACTAAAATTATGTTTTGTCAAGTAAGAAAAAATAACCAAAGATATCTTTCATCGCTGTTCTTAACTGACATTATACTTTGGGGAGCACAAAAATAGTCTCCCTCGTCATGTTTTGTCTTTTTCCTTAACTAAAGTATTCATCAGTCAACTAAAAAATAGTTACTTCATCATGTTTCTTTGTCATTTCTTACCTGAAATATCACTTCTCTCATTTAAAATAGTCAGGTGTAGCCTCTTTCCAACACTGTTCTTAACTAAAGTAACCTTTCACTTCGCTAGAATAGTCATATTCACCGTTGTTCCTAACTAAAATTATATGTCGTTAAGTAAGAAATATAGTCAAAGACACTCTTCAATACATCAAGGACTTACTCAAAGACACCAAAGTTACACTCTAAGACATCCTTCGAGACATCAAAGACTTCAATGGGACTCTTCCATTCATCAAAGACATTCTCTAAGCCCTCAAAGTTATTCTCAGCACAATCAAAAGTTATTCCAAGACAACAAAAGTCATTCTCAGAGCTATCAAAATTATTCTCGGAGTCATCAAAAGGTATTCTCTAACTCACTTTTGGTCATTAAAGTTAATTTCTATGTTATAAAAGTTTGTCTCAGAGACATCTAAAGTTAATCTTAGAGTTATCAAATGTAATCTCTAACTCTCTTTTGTTCATCAAAGTTGATCTCAGAGTTAACAAAGGTAATCTCTAACTCACTCTCGTTCATCAAAGTTATTCAAAGAGCTAACAAAAGTTATTCTCAGAGTCACCTTCGTTCTTCAGAGAAACTTTCCAAAACATCTTTATTCATCAAAGTTATTCTCAGAGGCATAAAAGTCATTCTCAGAGCTATCAAACTTGTTCTCAAAGTCATCAAAGTTATTCCAAGAGACGTCAAAGTTAATCCAAGACATCATCTTTCATCAAAGATATTCTCTCTAAGCCATCAATGTTCTTCTCTAAGACATAAAAGTTATTCTCAGAGTCACCTTCGTTCGTCAGAGAAGCTTTCAAAACATCTTTGTTCATCCAAGTTGTTCTCTAAGACATCAATCTTGTTCTCTAAGACATCAAAGATGTTCTCTAAATCATAAAAGTTAATCTCTAAGTATCTTTTCGTTCATCAGAGAAGCTTTCTAAGACATCTTTGTTCATCCAAGTTGTTCTCTAAGACATCAATCTTGTTCTCTAAGACATCAAAGATGTTCTCTAAATCATAAAAGTTAATCTCTAAGTTACCTTCGTTCGTCAGAGAAACTTTCCAAAACATCTTTGTTCATCAAACTTGTTTTCAAAGTCATCAAAAGTTAATCTAAGACATCTTTTTTCATCAAAGTTATTTTCAGAGACATCTAAAGTTATTATGTAAGACATAAAAGTTATTCTCAGAGTCATCAAATGTTATTCTCGAAGTCATCAAAGATATTTTCAGAGACATCTAAAGTTAATTTCTATGTTATAAAAGTTATTCTCAGAGACATCTAAAGTTAATCTTGGTCATCAAAGTTGTTCTCCAAGACATCAAAGATGTTCTCAAAATCATAAAAGTTATTCCCAGAGCTATCAAAGTTATTCTCAAAGTCATCAAAGTTATTCAAAGAGCTAACAAAGTTATTCTCTAAGTAACCTTTCGTTCATCAGAGAAGCTTTCTAAGACATCTTCGTTCATCAATGTTGATCTCTAAGTCACCTTGGTTCATCAAAGAAACTCTCCTTCTTCCATCAAGTTATACTTTAAGACAACATTGTTGTTCTCTAAGACATCTTCAGGCATAAAATTTCTCTCCAAATGTAACTAGTTCAGCTTTTCATATCAAACTTACAATTCTGTTAAATATATTTTCTTAGACATTTTACATTTTAAACTGTTCTCTGAACTACACTGTTCAAACCTACGTAACCTATCCTCTCCACCCAATGTTACTTAGTTAACGTAACGTTCCTAAACCTAACTTTACCTATCCTAACATAACTTACCTTACCTTACCTATCTTACCTAACTTTACCTATCCTAACATAACTTACCTTACTTTACCTATCTTACCTAACTTTACCTATCTTACCTAACTTAACCTGCATAACCTAACTTTACCTATCCTAACCTAACTTACCTTACCTTACCTTACCTATCTTACCTAACTTTACCTATCTTACCTAACTTAACCTGCTTAACCTAACTTTACCTATCTTACCTAACTTAACCTGCATAACCTAACTTTACCTATCCTAACCTAACTTACCTTACTTTACCTATCTTACCTAACTTAACCTGCATAACCTAACTTTACCTATCCTAACCTAACTTACCTTACCTTACCTATCTTACCTAACTTTACCTATCTTACCTAACTTAACCTGCATAACCTAACTTTACCTATCCTAACCTATCTTACCTTACCTTACCTATCTTACCTAACTTATCCTGCTTAACCTATCTTACCTATCTTACCTAACTTTACCTATCTTATCTAACTTAACTTTCATAACCTAACTTTACCTATCCTAACATAACTTACCTTACCTTCCCTATCTTACCTAACTTTACCTATCCTATCCTAACCTAACTTGTCTTACCTAACTTAATCTTACTTTCCCAAACTGATGTATCCTAACTTATCTAGTCCAACCAGACATGATCTAACTTGCATAAGTATTCCTTCTTGTCTTTTGTGTTTCGTCAATCAGTGTCTCATATTCATTTTACTCATTTCAAGGGATAATTTCTCAAATGGTCACTTATGCATTTCAAGTGCTATTTGTTAGAGATTGGATATTTAAGCATTTCAAAGAATTTTTGTTATATATGGGCATTTACTCATTTCAAGGGATAATTTCTCAAATGGACGTTTTTGCATTTCAAGTGTTATTTGTTTAAGATTGGGTGTTTAACCATTTCAAAGGTTTTTGTTATATATGGGAACTTACTCGTTTCAAGGGCCAATTTCTCAAATGGTCATTTTTGCAGATCAAGGGTTATTTGTTAAAGTTCATCAAGTTGCTCATAAGTTGTATTTATTATGTTTGTTATCATATGTTCTTATTCCCCAACCCCTTAACCTAACCTCTTGTAATCTTAGTGTATTTGGTAGGTTCTATCATATGTTCTCATTCCCCAACCCCTTAACCTAACCTCTTGTAATCTTAGTGTATTTGGTAGGTTCTATCATATGTTCTTATTCCCCAACCCTTTAACCTAACCTTTCAGATGTAGTTTTGTTTCTTGTTTTGTATATTTTTACCCAAACCATCTTTCCTTCTTTACTTTGATTCTCCTACTCCTTCTAACCCTCCTTTTCTATCTCTCTCCCTTATTCTCTCTCTTCCTCCCCCTCTCTCTCACTCATTTGCTCAAATGCTCTCTTGTTTCTCAAATTCAAGTCTTATTGCTCCCATTCTCACACCCTCACTCTCATTCACTTAGTTTTTCTTTTTCTCAATTCAAGTCTTAGTGCTCCCATGCCCACACTCTCTCTCATTCTCTCTTCTTTGGTCCCATTTTCTTCCGCCCCCTCTCTCTTACTCCTTGCTCTTCTTTCATGCTCTCACTCCCTTGAGCTCTTGTTTCTCAATTTCAAGTCTTAGTAGATCTGATTCTTTACTATTGTAATTTTTATTATTACTATGATAAAGAATGAACTTATATGTGAAAACAAAGTAAAGAAGGAAAGATGGTTAAGTGGGATGGTGGGTTTGGGTAAAAATATACAAAACAAGAAACAAAACTACATCTGAAAGGTTAGGTTAAAGGGTTGGGGAATAAGAACATATGATAGAACCTACCAAATACACTAAGATTACAAGAGGTTAGGTTAAGGGGTTGGGGAATGAGAACATATGATAGAACCTACCAAATACACTAAGATTACAAGAGGTTAGGTTAAGGGGTTGGGGAATAAGAACATATGATAACAAACATAATAAATACAACTTATGAGCAACTTGATGAACTTTAACAAATAACCCTTGATCTGCAAAAATGACCATTTGAGAAATTGGCCCTTGAAACGAGTAAGTTCCCATATATAACAAAAACCTTTGAAATGGTTAAACACCCAATCTTAAACAAATAACACTTGAAATGCAAAAACGTCCATTTGAGAAATTATCCCTTGAAATGAGTAAATGCCCATATATAACAAAAATTCTTTGAAATGCTTAAATATCCAATCTCTAACAAATAGCACTTGAAATGCATAAGTGACCATTTGAGAAATTATCCCTTGAAATGAGTAAAATGAATATGAGACACTGATTGACGAAACACAAAAGACAAGAAGGAATACTTATGCAAGTTAGATCATGTCTGGTTGGACTAGATAAGTTAGGATACATCAGTTTGGGAAAGTAAGATTAAGTTAGGTAAGACAAGTTAGGTTAGGATAGGATAGGTAAAGTTAGGTAAGATAGGGAAGGTAAGGTAAGTTATGTTAGGATAGGTAAAGTTAGGTTATGAAAGTTAAGTTAGATAAGATAGGTAAAGTTAGGTAAGATAGGTAAGATAGGTTAAGCAGGATAAGTTAGGTAAGATAGGTAAGGTAAGGTAAGATAGGTTAGGATAGGTAAAGTTAGGTTATGCAGGTTAAGTTAGGTAAGATAGGTAAAGTTAGGTAAGATAGGTAAGGTAAGGTAAGTTAGGTTAGGATAGGTAAAGTTAGGTTATGCAGGTTAAGTTAGGTAAGATAGGTAAAGTAAGGTAAGTTAGGTTAGGATAGGTAAAGTTAGGTTATGCAGGTTAAGTTAGGTAAGATAGGTAAAGTTAGGTTAAGCAGGTTAAGTTAGGTAAGATAGGTAAAGTTAGGTAAGATAGGTAAGGTAAGGTAAGGTAAGTTAGGTTAGGATAGGTAAAGTTAGGTTATGCAGGTTAAGTTAGGTAAGATAGGTAAAGTTAGGTAAGATAGGTAAAGTAAGGTAAGTTATGTTAGGATAGGTAAAGTTAGGTAAGATAGGTAAGGTAAGGTAAGTTATGTTAGGATAGGTAAAGTTAGGTTTAGGAACGTTACGTTAACTAAGTAACATTGGGTGGAGAGGATAGGTTACGTAGGTTTGAACAGTGTAGTTCAGAGAACAGTTTAAAATGTAAAATGTCTAAGAAAATATATTTAACAGAATTGTAAGTTTGATATGAAAAGCTGAACTAGTTACATTTGGAGAGAAATTTTATGCCTGAAGATGTCTTAGAGAACAACAATGTTGTCTTAAAGTATAACTTGATGGAAGAAGGAGAGTTTCTTTGATGAACCAAGGTGACTTAGAGATCAACATTGATGAACGAAGATGTCTTAGAAAGCTTCTCTGATGAACGAAAGGTTACTTAGAGAATAACTTTGTTAGCTCTTTGAATAACTTTGATGACTTTGAGAATAACTTTGATAGCTCTGGGAATAACTTTTATGATTTTGAGAACATCTTTGATGTCTTGGAGAACAACTTTGATGACCAAGATTAACTTTAGATGTCTCTGAGAATAACTTTTATAACATAGAAATTAACTTTAGATGTCTCTGAAAATATCTTTGATGACTTCGAGAATAACATTTGATGACTCTGAGAATAACTTTTATGTCTTACATAATAACTTTAGATGTCTCTGAAAATAACTTTGATGAAAAAAGATGTCTTAGATTAACTTTTGATGACTTTGAAAACAAGTTTGATGAACAAAGATGTTTTGGAAAGTTTCTCTGACGAACGAAGGTAACTTAGAGATTAACTTTTATGATTTAGAGAACGTCTTTGGTAGCTCTGAGAAAGACTTTGTTGTCTTAGAGAATGTCTTTGATGAATGGAAGTGAGTTAGAGAATAACATATCATGACTGAGAATAACTTTTGATAACTCTTAGAACAACTTTGATGTCTTAGAGAATAACTTTAGGTGTCTCTGAGAATGTCTTTGGATAACTCTGAGATTAACTTTGATGTCTTTGAAACAACTTTGACGTCTCTTGGAATAACTTTTGTGGACATGAGAATATCTTTGGATAACTCTGAGATTAACTTTGATAGCTCTGGGAATAACTTTTATGATTTTGAGAACATCTTTGATGTCTTGGAGAACAACATTGATGTTTAGAGAACAACTTTGATGACCAAGATTAACTTTAGATGTCTCTGAGAATAACTTTATAACATAGAATTAACTTTAGATGTCTCTGAAAATAACTTTGATGACTTCGAGAATAACATTTGATGACTCTGAGAACAAGTTTGATAGCTCTGAGAATAACTTTAGATGTCTCTGAAAATAACTTTGATGAAAGAAGATGTCTTAGATTAACTTTTGATGACTTTGAAAACAAGTTTGATGAACAAAGATGTTTTGAAAGTTTCTCTGACGAACGAAGGTGACTCTGAGAATAAGTTTTATGTCTTAGAGAAGAACATTGATGGTTTAGAGAGAATATCTTTGATGAAAAATGATGTCTTAGATTAACTTTGATGACTGTGAATAAGTTTGATGACTTTGAGAACAAGTTTGATAGCTCTGAGAATGACTTTTATGCCTCTGAGAATAACTTTGATGAATAAAGATGTTTTGGAAAGTTTCTCTGAAGAACGAAGGTGACTCTGAGAATAACTTTTGTTAGCTCTTTGAATAACTTTGATGAACGAGAGTGAGTTAGAGATTACCTTTGTTAACTCTGAGATCAACTTTGATGAACAAAAGAGAGTTAGAGATTACATTTGATAACTCTAAGATTAACTTTAGATGTCTCTGAGACAAACTTTTATAACATAGAAATTAACTTTAATGACCAAAAGTGAGTTAGAGAATACCTTTTGATGACTCCGAGAATAATTTTGATAGCTCTGAGAATGACTTTTGTTGTCTTGGAATAACTTTTGATTGTGCTGAGAATAACTTTGAGGGCTTAGAGAATGTCTTTGATGAATGGAAGAGTCCCATTGAAGTCTTAAGGAAGTCTTTGATGTCTCGAAGGATGTCTTAGAGTGTAACTTTGGTGTCTTTGAGTAAGTCCTTGATGTATTGAAGAGTGTCTTTTGATTTCTCGAAGAGTAACTTTGGTGTAACGGAGAGCACCTTTGACTATTTTTCTTACTTAGCGACATATAATTTTAGTTACGAAAGTGTTGAAAAAGTTACATTTGACTATTTTAGTGCTCCACAAAGTATAAATGTCAGTTAAGAACGACGATGATAGATATCTTTGACTATATTTTCTTACTTGACGATGGATAAAGTTAGTTATGAACAGTGCTGAAAAGATTCCTTTGACAATTTTTAGCTAAGCGAAAGGCTGTTTTAGTTAAGAACGGTGTTGAATGAGGTTAATCCTGACTATTTCAGATGAGAGAAGTGATATTTCAGTTAAGAAATGACAAGGAAACATGATGAAGTAACTATTTTTAGTTGACCGATGAATACTTTTAGTTGAGCAAAAGCCAAAACATGATGAACATGACTTTTTCTGATGATTGGCAGATAATTTTAGTTAAGAAATGACAATGAAACATGATGAACACGGTTATTTTCTGATGAATGGGGAATATGTTTAGTTAAGAAATGATGAAAGTTATTATTTTAGTTGATTGACGATGGATAAAAGCTAGTTATGAACAGTTTTGGAAAGTTTCCTTTGACAATTTTTCTTGATGAAACATAGCGCCTGTTAAGAAAGTGCTGAAAAAGTTTCCTTTGACAATTTTTAGCTAAGAGAAAGGTTGTTTTAGTTAAGAACAGTGTTGAACGAGGCTATTTCTGACTATTTTTAGTTGACTGGATAATAGGTTTAGTTGAGAAATGACGAAAGTGACTATGTTTTTAGTTGATTGGTGAAAGATTTTTTTAGTTAAGGAACGTTAGATAACATGTAAGGGGAAAACCCAGAGAACATATGGGGAACATGGCAAAGAACACATGTAAGAAAAGTTGATGAAAACTGAACATGCTGGGAATATGAACTTACAGAGAACATGAAAACATGATAAGGAGAATAGGGATTACAAAGAATGAACAATGGACTTGTGAAGAACATGGAGAATATGACAAAGAATGTAGAAAACATGTAAGTGAAGGTGAAAAACGAAGTGATCTTGTGAGGAACATGAACTTGTAGAGGAACATGAATATTGACAAAGAACACAACATATGGAAGTTAGCATGAATATTGAGTATAAAAGTTATACAGAGAACATATGAAAACATAGAAAATATGACTAGAATTTGTAGAGAAAGTAATGAGACTAAGAGAAAGATTATAGAAAAAATGGAGATACTTGTGAAAATATGAACTGAATGGGACTGTGAACATGTGAAGAACAAGCTAAGAACATTGAGAACATGAATATTGAGTATAAAAAGTTATACAGAGAACATATGATGCACATAAAAATATGACAAAGAACATAGTGAACATACGGGGAAAAATGGCAGAAAAAATTTGAACTGAGCTTGCTGTGAACATTTATAGAACATGGAATGAACACAGAAAACACGGACAAAAAGTGAAGAACACAGCTGAATATAGAGAAAATATGCAAATACAGGGGGACAAGAGCTGGAGCTCTGTAACTGACTTGATCTTATTTACTACGTCTGAAATATGACTGTTTAAAATTTCAGGGGGATTGGACTGCTAGTAGCGAAAATGTGGTCTCTGCCAAATTTGGGTCTTTTAATTAGACTCTGATTAATTTTGATCATGAACTGGACTCTGAATATTTTGGCATAAAGTAGACTCTGGCGAATTTTGCTAGAAAACTGGACTCTGATGAATTTCGATCAAGAACTGGACTCTGTCACATTTTCACAGATTACAGGACACTGATGAAATTTGCTAGAAAACTGGACTCTGGCGAATTTCTGTTGATAATTGGACTCTGATGAAATAAGAGCTTAAAACTGTCTCTGACGAATTTTGCTCTCAAAGTAGACTCTGTTCATTTTTAGGTATAAATTGGACTCTGATGAAATATGAGCTTAAAACTGTCTCTGACGAATTTTGCTCTCAAAGTAGACTCTGTTCATTTTTAGGTATAAATTTGACTCTGATGAAATATGAGCTGAATACTGTCTCTGACTAATTTTGCTCTCAAAGTAGACTCTGTTCATTTTCGGTATAAATTTGACTCTGATGAAATATGAGCTGAATACTGTCTCTGACTAATTTGCTCACAAAGTGGACTCTGTTCATTTTAGGTATAAAATGGTCTCTGATGAAATATGAGCTAAAACTGTCTCTGACGAATATTGCTCTCAAAGTAGACTCTGGCGAATTTTCGGTATAAACTGGACTCTGATGAAATATGAGCTTAAAACTGGGCTCTGTTCAATTTTGGTCTTTACAGATGAAATAGCCGTAAATGGATATAAAACTAAATGTTATGGATAAGTGGTCTGTTTTCCTTAACAAAACATCTAAGACAATATTCTCTGAAAATGGTCCTTTTACAAATTCGGTCATAAACATATAAATAAACTTCTATGATTATTTGAAACTCTGAAAATAGTTGTAAGGAAATAGGAGGAGGAGAGAGAGAGAGAGGAGGGACGGTAGAGATATTATGGAGATAAGATATGATAAGAACCGTCTGGCTGTCAGGGCGTAAAGTAAATAAAGGTGACGCGACAGATTGCGAGGTAAGGGGGGAGGGAGGGGGGTGTGATGTACGAAACCCTGAAAACCATGACTTACACAGGTGATTTTCTAAATTTATATGAATAACTAAGGCTTACATAGACGATTTTGTAAGTTGAAAACATGTAAAATATGTCCGTAGAGTTCTCCTGGAAGCCCTAAAGTGCTACACACGTTATTTGAATTTCTCCCATAAGGCCTTAACAAACTTCTAAGTCTCGGAAATTATTTTTCTTATAAGAACTTTAGCAAACTCGTATGACATTATTTTTCATTATAAGAATTCCCTAATTCCAAATCTGTGACTCCCCAAATTCTCCTGAAAACCATGACACGCCACAGGCCCTTTTTTCCCCCAGAAAAAAAAGGGCCTGTGGCTCTTACAGTCCACAGGGGTCCTCTCTCCAAAAAAAAAAAAGGGCCGCTGGCTCTTACAGTCCACAGGGGTCCTCTCTCCAAAAAAAAAAGGGCCGCTGGCTCTTCCTCCCTACTACTCCCTCCTCTTCCTCCTCCACAAAACTACACACCTCTTCCTCCACCACAATATTACCCTCCTCTTCCTCCTCTACAACACTACCCTCCTCTTCCACCTCCACAACACTACCCTCCTCTACCTCCTCCAAAACACTTCCCTCCTCCTCTTCCTCTACAACACTTCCCTCCTCCTCCTCCTCCACGACACTACCCTTCTCCTCCACAACACTACCCTCCTCTTCCTCTTCCACATCACTACACTCCTCCTCCTCCTCCTCCTCCTCCTCCTCCACAACACTACCCTCCTCTACCTCCTCCACAGGACTACCCTCCTCTTCCTTCTCCACAGCACTACCCTCCTCTTCCTCTTCCACAGCACTACCCTCCTCTTCCTCCTCCACAACACTACCCTTCCCTACAACACTACCCTACTCTTCCTCCTCCAAAACTCTACCCTCCTCTTTCTCCTCAAATGCACTACCCTTCTCTTCCTCCTCCACAAAACTACCCTCCTCTTCCTCCTTTACAACACTACCCTCCTCTTCCTCCTCCTCAACACTACCCTCCTCTTCCTCCTCCAAACACTACCCTCCTCTTCCTCCTCCACAAAACTACCCTCCTCTTCCTCCTCCGCAAAACTACCCTCCTCTTTCTCCTCCACACCACTACCCTCCTCTTCCTCCTCCACAACACTACCCTCCTCTTCCTCCTCCACAACACTACCCTCCTCTTCCTCCTCCACAGCACTACCCTCCTCTTCCTCCTCCACAACACTACCCTCCTCTTCCTCCTCTACAAAACTACCTTCCTCTTCCTCCACAACACTACCCTGCTCTTCCTCCTCAACAACACTACCCAACTCTTCCTGCTCTACAACACTACCCTCCTCTTCCTCCTTTACAACACTACTCTCCTCTTCATCCTCTACAACAATACCCTCCTCTTCCTCCTCCACAACACTACCCTCCTCTTCCTCCTCTACATTACTCCCCTCCTCTTTCTCCTTCACAACACAACCGTCCTCTTCCTCCGCCACAACAATACCCTCCTCTTCCTCCTCCACAACACTACCCTCCTCCTCCTCCTCCATAACACTACCTTCCTCCTCTTCCTCCTCCTCCACAAAATTACCCTCTTCTTCCTCCTCCACAACACTTCCCTCCTCCTCTTCCACAACACTACCTTCCTCTTATACCTCAACAACACTTCCCTCCTTCTACTCCTCCACAACACTACCCTCCTCCTCCTCCTCCTCCACAACACTTTCCTCCTCTTCCTCCTCCACAACACTGCCCTCCTCCTCCTCCTCCATAACACTACCCTCCTCCTCTTCCTCCTCCTCCACAACACTACCCTCCTCTTCCTCCTCCACAAAACTACCCTACTCTTCCACCTCAACAACACTTTCCTCCTCCTCTTGCTCCACAACACTACCCTCTACCTCCTCCTCCACAACACTACCCTCCTCCTCCTCCTCCACAACACTACCCTCTTCCTCCTCGTCCACAACACTACCCTCCTCCTCCTTTTCCACAACACTACCCTCCTCTTCAACCTCAACAACACTTCCCTCCTACTCTTCCTCCACAACACTACCCTCCTCTTCCTCCTGCACAACACGACCCTCCTCTTCCTCCTCCACAACACTACCCGCCTCTTCCTCCTCCGCAACACTAAACCTCTTCTTCCTCCTCCACAGCACTACCCTCCCCCTCTTCCTTCACAACACTACTCACCTCTTCTTCCTCCACAACACTTCCCTCCTCTTCCTTCTTCAGAGCACTACTTTCCTCTTCCTCCTCCACAACACTACCCTCCAGTTCCTCCTCCACAACACAACCCTCCTCTTCCTCCTTCACAACACTACCCTCGTCTTCCTCCTCCACAACACTACCCTCCTTTTCCTCCTCCACTGCACTACCCTCCTCCTACTCCTCCACAACACTACCCTCCTCTTCCTCCTCCACAACACAGCATTCCTCTTCCTGCTCCACCACACTTCCCTCCTCCTCTTCCTTCCCAACACTACTCACCTCTTCTTCCTCCACAACACTACTCACCTCTTCTTCCTCCACAACACTACCCTCCTCTTCCTTCTTCAGAGCACTACTTTCCTCTTCCTTCTCCACAACACTACCCTCCAATTCCTCCTCCACAGCACTACCCTCCCCCTCTTCCTTCACAACACTACTCACCTCTTCTTCCTCCACAACACTACCCTCCTATTTCTCCTCCACAACACTACCCTCCTCTTCCTCCTCCAAAGCACTACCCTCCTCTTCCTCCTCCACAACACAACCCTCCTCTTCCTCCTTCACAACACTACCCTCCTCTTCCTCCTCCACAACACTACCCTCCTATTCCTCCTCCACAACACTACCCTCCTCTTCCTCCTTCACAACACTAACCTCCTCTTCCAACTCAACAACTCTTCCCTCCTCCTCTTCCTCCGCAACACTAGCCTTCCTCCTCCTCCTCCACAACACTACTCACCTCTTCCTCCTCGACAACACTACCCTCCTTCTCCACCACAACACTTCCCTTTTCCTCCTCCACAACACGACCCTCCTCTTCCTCCTCCACAACACTACCCATCCTCTTCCTCCTCCACAACACTAACCTCCTCTTCCTCCTCCACAACACTACCCTCCTCTCCCTCCTCCACAACACGACCGTCCTCTTCCTCCTCCACAACACAACCCTCCTCCTCCTCCTTAACAACACTACCCTCCTCTTCCTCCTCCACAACACGGCCTTCCTCTTCCTCCTCCACAACACTACGCTCCTCTTCCTCCTCCACAACACTAAACCTCCTCTTCCTCCTCCACAACACTACCCTCCTCTTCCTCCTCTACAGCTCTACCCTCATCTTCCTCCTCCACAACACTACCATCCTCTTCCTCCTCCACAACAATACCCTCCTCTTCCTCCTCCACAGCACTACCCTCCTCCTCCTCCACAACACTACCCTCCTCTTCCTCCTCTACAACACGGCCTTCCTCTTCCTGCTCCACAACACTTCCCTCCTCCTCTTCCTCCACAACACTACCCACCTCTTCTTCCTCCACAACACTACCCTCCTCTTCCTCCTCCACAACACTACCCACCTCTTCCTCCTTCACAACACTACCCTCCTCTTCCTCCTCCACAACACGGCCTTCCTCTTCCTCCTCCACAACACTACGCTCCTCTTCCTCCTCCACAACACTACGCTCCTCTTCCTCCTCCACAATACTACCCTCCTCTTCCTCCTCTACAGCTCTACCCTCATCTTCCTCCTCCACAACACTACCATCCTCTTCCTCCTCCACAACAATACCCTCCTCTTCCTCCTCCACAGCACTACCCCCCTCCTCCTCCACAACACTATCCTCCTCTTCCTCCTCCACAACACGGCCTTCCTCTCCATGCTCCACAACACTTCCCTCGTCCTCTTCCTCCACGACACTACCCACCGCTTTTTCCTCCACAACACTACCCTCCTCTTCCTCCTCCAGAGGACAACCCTCCTCTTCCTCCTCCACAACACTACCCCTCCTCTTCCTCCTCCACAACACTACCCCTCCTCTTCCTCCTCCACAAAACTACCCTCCTCTTCCTCCTCCACAACACTACCCTCCTCTTCCTCCTCCACAACACTACCCCTTGTCTTCCTCCTCCACAAAACTACCCACCTCTTCCTCCTCCACAACACTACCCTCCTCTTCCTCCTCCACAGCACTACCCTCCTCCTCCTGCTCCACAACACTACCCTCCTCTTCCTCCTCCACAACACTTGCCTTCCTCCTCCTCCACAACACTACCCTCCTCCTCTTCCTCCACAACACAACCCCTCCTCTTCCTCCTCTACAACACTACTCTCCTTTTCCTTTTCTACATTACTACCCTCCTCTTCCTCCTCTACAACACTACTCTCCTCTTCCTCCTCCACAGCACTACCCTCCTCTTCCTCCTCCATAAATCTACCCTCCTTTTCCTCCTCCACAACACTTCCCTCCTTCTCCTCCTCCACAACACTACCCTCCTCCTCTTCCTTCTTCTCCACAACACTACCCTCCTCCTCCTCCTCCTCCACAACAATACCCTCCTCTTCCTCCTCTGCAGCACTACCCTCCTCCTCCTCCACAACACTCCCCTCCTCTTCCTCCTCCACAAAACTACACACCTCTTCCTCCACCACAACATTACCCTCCTCTTCCTCCTCTACAACACTACCCTCCTCTTCCACCTCCACAACACTACCCTCCTCTACCTCCTCCAAAACACTTCCCTCCTCCTCTTCCTCTACAACACTTCCTTCCTCCTCCTCCTCCACGACACTACCCTTCTCCTCCACAACACTACCCTCCTCTTCCTCTTCCACATCACTACCCTCCTCCTCCTCCTCCTCCTCCTCCTCCACAACAATACCCTCATCCTTCTCCTCCACAACACTTCCCTCCTCCTCCTTCTCCAGAACACTACCCTCCTCTTCCACCTCAACAACACTTTCCTCCTCCTCTTCCTCCACAACACTACTCTTCTTTTCCTCCTCTGCATTACTACCCTCCTCTTCCACCTCTACAACACTACTCTCCTCTTCCTCCTCCACAGCACTACCCTCCTCTTCCTCCTCCATACATCTACCCTCCTGTTCTTCCTCCACAACACTACCCTCCTGTTCCTCATCCACAACACTACCCTCCTCTTCCTCCTCCAGAGCACTACCCTCCTCTTCCCCCTCCACAACACTACCCTCCTCTTCCTCCTCCACAACACTAGCCTTCCTCCTCATCCTAAACAACACTATCCTCCTCCTCTTCCTCCACAACACTACCCTACTCTTCCTCCTCCACAACACTACTTTACTCTTCCTCTTCTACAACACTACCCTCCGCTTCCTCCTTTACAACACTACTCTCCTCTTCCTTCTCTAGAACACTACTCTCCTCTTCCTCCTCTACATTACTACCCTCCTCTTCTTCCTCTACAACACTACTCTACTCTTCTTCCTCCACAACACTACCCTCCTCGTCCTCCTCCGCAACACTACCCTCCTCTTCCTCCTCCACAACACTACCCTCCTCTTCCTCCTTCACAACATTACTCTCCTCTTCCTCGTCCACAGCACTACCCTCCTCTTCTCCTCCACAGCACTACCCTCCTCTTCCTTCTCCACAGCACTACCCTCCTCTTCCTCCTCCACAGCACTACCCTCCTCTTCCTCCTCCACAACACTACCCTCCCCTACAACACTACCCTCCTCTTCCTCCTCCAAAACTCTACCCTCCTCTTTCTCCTCAACTGCACTACCCTTCTCTTCCTCCTCCACAAAACTACCCTCCTCTTCCTCCTTTACAACACTACTCTCTTCTTCCTCCTCCTCAACACTACCCTCCTCTTCCTCCTCCACAACACTACCCTCCTCTTCCTCCTCCACAACACTACCCTCCTCTACCTCCTCCACAGCACTACCCTACTCTTCCTCCTCCAGAAAACTACCCTCCTCTTCCTCCTCCGCAAAACTACCCTCCTCTTCCTCCTCCACAACACTACCCTCCTCTTCCTCCTCCGCAAAACTACCCTCCTCTTCCTCCTCCACAGCACTACCCTCCTCTTCTTCCTCCACAACACTACCCTCCTCTTCCTTCTTCAGAGCACTACTTTCCTCTTCCTCCTCCACAACACTACCCTCCAGTTCCTCCTCCACAACGCTACCCTCCTCTTCCTCCTTCACAGCACTACCCTCCTCTTCCTCCTCCTCAACACTACACCTTCTCTTCCTCCTCCACAAAACTACCCTCCTCTTCCTCCTCCACAACACTACCCTCCTCTTCCCCCTCCACTACACTACACTCCTCCTCCTCCGCTACACTACCCTCTTCTTCCTTCCCACAACACTACCCTCCTCCTCCTCCTCCACAACACTACCCTCCTCTTCCTCCTCCACAACACTAAACCTCCCCTTCCTCATCCACAGCACTAACCTCCTTTTCCTCCTCCACAACACTACCCTCCCTTCCTCCTTCACAACACTACCCTCCTCTTCCTCCTCCACAACACGGCCTTCCTCTTCCTCCTCCACAACACTACGCTCCTCTTCCTCCTCCACAACACTACGCTCCTCTTCCTCCTCCACAATACTACCCTCCTCTTCCTCCTCTACAGCTCTACCCTCATCTTCCTCCTCCACAACACTACCATCCTCTTCCTCCTCCACAACAATACCCTCCTCTTCCTCCTCCACAGCACTACCCTCCTCCTCCTCCACAACACTATCCTCCTCTTCCTCCTCCACAACACGGCCTTCCTCTCCATGCTCCACAACACTTCCCTCGTCCTCTTCCTCCACGACACTACCCACCGCTTTTTCCTCCACAACACTACCCTCCTCTTCCTCCTCCAGAGGACAACCCTCCTCTTCCTCCTCCACAACACTACCCCTCCTCTTCCTCCTCCACAACACTACCCCTCCTCTTCCTCCTCCACAAAACTACCCTCCTCTTCCTCCTCCACAACACTACCCTCCTCTTCCTCCTCCACAACACTACCCCTTGTCTTCCTCCTCCACAAAACTACCCACCTCTTCCTCCTCCACAACACTACCCTCCTCTTCCTCCTCCACAGCACTACCCTCCTCCTCCTGCTCCACAACACTACCCTCCTCTTCCTCCTCCACAACACTTGCCTTCCTCCTCCTCCACAACACTACCCTCCTCCTCTTCCTCCACAACACAACCCCTCCTCTTCCTCCTCTACAACACTACTCTCCTTTTCCTTTTCTACATTACTACCCTCCTCTTCCTCCTCTACAACACTACTCTCCTCTTCCTCCTCCACAGCACTACCCTCCTCTTCCTCCTCCATAAATCTACCCTCCTTTTCCTCCTCCACAACACTTCCCTCCTTCTCCTCCTCCACAACACTACCCTCCTCCTCTTCCTTCTTCTCCACAACACTACCCTCCTCCTCCTCCTCCTCCACAACAATACCCTCCTCTTCCTCCTCTGCAGCACTACCCTCCTTCTCCTCCACAACACTCCCCTCCTCTTCCTCCTCCACAAAACTACACACCTCTTCCTCCACCACAACATTACCCTCCTCTTCCTCCTCTACAACACTACCCTCCTCTTCCACCTCCACAACACTACCCTCCTCTACCTCCTCCAAAACACTTCCCTCCTCCTCTTCCTCTACAACACTTCCTTCCTCCTCCTCCTCCACGACACTACCCTTCTCCTCCACAACACTACCCTCCTCTTCCTCTTCCACATCACTACACTCCTCCTCCTCCTCCTCCTCCTCCTCCACAACAATACCCTCATCCTTCTCCTCCACAACACTTCCCTCCTCCTCCTTCTCCAGAACACTACCCTCCTCTTCCACCTCAACAACACTTTCCTCCTCCTCTTCCTCCACAACACTACTCTTCTTTTCCTCCTCTGCATTACTACCCTCCTCTTCCACCTCTACAACACTACTCTCCTCTTCCTCCTCCACAGCACTACCCTCCTCTTCCTCCTCCATACATCTACCCTCCTGTTCTTCCTCCACAACACTACCCTCCTGTTCCTCATCCACAACACTACCCTCCTCTTCCTCCTCCAGAGCACTACCCTCCTCTTCCCCCTCCACAACACTACCCTCCTCTTCCTCCTCCACAACACTAGCCTTCCTCCTCATCCTAAACAACACTATCCTCCTCCTCTTCCTCCACAACACTACCCTACTCTTCCTCCTCCACAACACTACTTTACTCTTCCTCTTCTACAACACTACCCTCCGCTTCCTCCTTTACAACACTACTCTCCTCTTCCTTCTCTAGAACACTACTCTCCTCTTCCTCCTCTACATTACTACCCTCCTCTTCTTCCTCTACAACACTACTCTACTCTTCTTCCTCCACAACACTACCCTCCTCGTCCTCCTCCGCAACACTACCCTCCTCTTCCTCCTCCACAACACTACCCTCCTCTTCCTCCTTCACAACATTACTCTCCTCTTCCTCGTCCACAGCACTACCCTCCTCTTCTCCTCCACAGCACTACCCTCCTCTTCCTTCTCCACAGCACTACCCTCCTCTTCCTCCTCCACAGCACTACCCTCCTCTTCCTCCTCCACAACACTACCCTCCCCTACAACACTACCCTCCTCTTCCTCCTCCAAAACTCTACCCTCCTCTTTCTCCTCAACTGCACTACCCTTCTCTTCCTCCTCCACAAAACTACCCTCCTCTTCCTCCTTTACAACACTACTCTCTTCTTCCTCCTCCTCAACACTACCCTCCTCTTCCTCCTCCACAACACTACCCTCCTCTTCCTCCTCCACAACACTACCCTCCTCTACCTCCTCCACAGCACTACCCTACTCTTCCTCCTCCAGAAAACTACCCTCCTCTTCCTCCTCCGCAAAACTACCCTCCTCTTCCTCCTCCACAACACTACCCTCCTCTTCCTCCTCCGCAAAACTACCCTCCTCTTCCTCCTCCACAGCACTACCCTCCTCTTCTTCCTCCACAACACTACCCTCCTCTTCCTTCTTCAGAGCACTACTTTCCTCTTCCTCCTCCACAACACTACCCTCCAGTTCCTCCTCCACAACGCTACCCTCCTCTTCCTCCTTCACAGCACTACCCTCCTCTTCCTCCTCCTCAACACTACACCTTCTCTTCCTCCTCCACAAAACTACCCTCCTCTTCCTCCTCCACAACACTACCCTCCTCTTCCCCCTCCACTACACTACACTCCTCCTCCTCCGCTACACTACCCTCTTCTTCCTTCCCACAACACTACCCTCCTCCTCCTCCTCCACAACACTACCCTCCTCTTCCTCCTCCACAACACTAAACCTCCCCTTCCTCATCCACAGCACTAACCTCCTTTTCCTCCTCCACAACACTACCCTCCCTTCCTCCTTCACAACACTACCCTCCTCTTCCTCCTCCACAACACGGCCTTCCTCTTCCTCCTCCACAACACTACGCTCCTCTTCCTCCTCCACAACACTACGCTCCTCTTCCTCCTCCACAATACTACCCTCCTCTTCCTCCTCTACAGCTCTACCCTCATCTTCCTCCTCCACAACACTACCATCCTCTTCCTCCTCCACAACAATACCCTCCTCTTCCTCCTCCACAGCACTACCCTCCTCCTCCTCCACAACACTATCCTCCTCTTCCTCCTCCACAACACGGCCTTCCTCTCCATGCTCCACAACACTTCCCTCGTCCTCTTCCTCCACGACACTACCCACCGCTTTTTCCTCCACAACACTACCCTCCTCTTCCTCCTCCAGAGGACAACCCTCCTCTTCCTCCTCCACAACACTACCCCTCCTCTTCCTCCTCCACAACACTACCCCTCCTCTTCCTCCTCCACAAAACTACCCTCCTCTTCCTCCTCCACAACACTACCCTCCTCTTCCTCCTCCACAACACTACCCCTTGTCTTCCTCCTCCACAAAACTACCCACCTCTTCCTCCTCCACAACACTACCCTCCTCTTCCTCCTCCACAGCACTACCCTCCTCCTCCTCCTCCACAACACTACCCTCCTCTTCCTCCTCCACAACACTTGCCTTCCTCCTCCTCCACAACACTACCCTCCTCCTCTTCCTCCACAACACAACCCCTCCTCTTCCTCCTCTACAACACTACTCTCCTTTTCCTTTTCTACATTACTACCCTCCTCTTCCTCCTCTACAACACTACTCTCCTCTTCCTCCTCCACAGCACTACCCTCCTCTTCCTCCTCCATAAATCTACCCTCCTTTTCCTCCTCCACAACACTTCCCTCCTTCTCCTCCTCCACAACACTACCCTCCTCCTCTTCCTTCTCCTCCACAACACTACCCTCCTCCTCCTCCTCCTCCACAACAATACCCTCCTCTTCCTCCTCTGCAGCACTACCCTCCTTCTCCTCCACAACACTCCCCTCCTCTTCCTCCTCCACAAAACTACACACCTCTTCCTCCACCACAACATTACCCTCCTCTTCCTCCTCTACAACACTACCCTCCTCTTCCACCTCCACAACACTACCCTCCTCTACCTCCTCCAAAACACTTCCCTCCTCCTCTTCCTCTACAACACTTCCCTCCTCCTCCTCCTCCACGACACTACCCTTCTCCTCCACAACACTACCCTCCTCTTCCTCTTCCACATCACTACACTCCTCCTCCTCCTCCTCCTCCTCCTCCACAACAATACCCTCCTCCTTCTCCTCCACAACACTTCCCTCCTCCTCCTTCTCCAGAACACTACCCTCCTCTTCCACCTCAACAACACTTTCCTCCTCTTCTTCCTCCACAACACTACTCTTCTTTTCCTCCTCTGCATTACTACCCTCCTCTTCCACCTCTACAACACTACTCTCCTCTTCCTCCTCCACAGCACTACCCTCCTCTTCCTCCTCCATACATCTACCCTCCTGTTCTTCCTCCACAACACTACCCTCCTGTTCCTCATCCACAACACTACCCTCCTCTTCCTCCTCCAGAGCACTACCCTCCTCTTCCCCCTCCACAACACTACCCTCCTCTTCCTCCTCCACAACACTAGCCTTCCTCCTCATCCTAAACAACACTATCCTCCTCCTCTTCCTCCACAACACTACCCTACTCTTCCTCCTCCACAACACTACTTTACTCTTCCTCTTCTACAACACTACCCTCCGCTTCCTCCTTTACAACACTACTCTCCTCTTCCTTCTCTAGAACACTACTCTCCTCTTCCTCCTCTACATTACTACCCTCCTCTTCTTCCTCTACAACACTACTCTACTCTTCTTCCTCCACAACACTACCCTCCTCGTCCTCCTCCGCAACACTACCCTCCTCTTCCTCCTCCACAACACTACCCTCCTCTTCCTCCTTCACAACATTACTCTCCTCTTCCTCGTCCACAGCACTACCCTCCTCTTCTCCTCCACAGCACTACCCTCCTCTTCCTTCTCCACAGCACTACCCTCCTCTTCCTCCTCCACAGCACTACCATCCTCTTCCTCCTCCACAACACTACCCTCCCCTACAACACTACCCTCCTCTTCCTCCTCCAAAACTCTACCCTCCTCTTTCTCCTCAACTGCACTACCCTTCTCTTCCTCCTCCACAAAACTACCCTCCTCTTCCTCCTTTACAACACTACTCTCTTCTTCCTCCTCCTCAACACTACCCTCCTCTTCCTCCTCCACAACACTACCCTCCTCTTCCTCCTCCACAACACTACCCTCCTCTACCTCCTCCACAGCACTACCCTACTCTTCTTCCTCCAGAAAACTACCCTCCTCTTCCTCCTCCGCAAAACTACCCTCCTCTTCCTCCTCCACAACACTACCCTCCTCTTCCTCCTCCGCAAAACTACCCTCCTCTTCCTCCTCCACAGCACTACCCTCCTCTTCTTCCTCCACAACACTACCCTCCTCTTCCTTCTTCAGAGCACTACTTTCCTCTTCCTCCTCCACAACACTACCCTCCAGTTCCTCCTCCACAACGCTACCCTCCTCTTCCTCCTTCACAGCACTACCCTCCTCTTCCTCCTCCTCAACACTACACCTTCTCTTCCTCCTCCACAAAACTACCCTCCTCTTCCTCCTCCACAACACTACCCTCCTCTTCCCCCTCCACTACACTACACTCCTCCTCCTCCGCTACACTACCCTCTTCTTCCTTCCCACAACACTACCCTCCTCCTCCTCCTCCACAACACTACCCTCCTCTTCCTCCTCCACAACACTAAACCTCCCCTTCCTCCTCCACAGCACTAACCTCCTTTTCCTCCTCCACAACACTACCCTCCCTTCCTCCTCCACAACACTACCCTCCTCCTCCTCCACAACACTTCCCTCCTTCTCCTCCTCCACAACACTACGCTCTTCTTCCTCCTTCACAACACTATCCTCCTCCTCCTCCTCCATAACACTACCCTCCTCCTCTTCCTTTTTCTCCACAACACTACCCTCTTCTTCCTCCTCCACAACACTACCCTCCTCATCCTCCACAACACTACCCTCCTTTTCTTCCTCCACAAAACTATCGTCCTCTTCCTCCTCCACAACACGACCCTCCTCTTCCTCCTCCACACCACTACCCATCCTCTTCCTCCTCCACAACACTACCCTCCTTTTCCTCCTCCACAACACGACCCTCCTCTTCCTCCTCCACAACACAACCCTCCTCCTCCTCCTTCACAACACTACCCTCTTCTTCCTCCTCCACAACACGGCCTTCCTCTTCCTCCTCCACAACACTACGCTCCTCTTCCTCCTCCACAACACTAAACCTTCTCTTCCTCCTCCACAACACTACCATCCTCTTCCTCCTCCACAACACTACCATCCTCTTCCTCCTCCACAACACTACCCTCCTCTTCCTCCTCCACAGCACTACCCTCCTCCTCCTCCACAACACTACCATCCTCTCCCTCCTCCACAACACAGCCTTCCTCTTCCTGCTACACAACACTTCCCTCCTCCTCTTCCTCCTCAACACTACACACCTCTTCTTCCTCCACAACACTACCCTCCTCTTCCTCCTCCACAACACTACCCTCCTGTGCCTCCTCCACAACACTACCCTCCTCTTCCTTCTTCACAACACTACCCTCCTCTTCCTCCTAAACAACACTAGCCTTCCTCCTCCTCCACAACACTACCCTCCTCCTCTTCCTCCTCCACAACACGGCCTTCCTCTTCTTCCTCCACAACACTACGTTCCTCTTCCTCCTCCACAACACTAAACCTCCTCTTCATCCTCCACAACACTACCCTCCTCTTCCTCCTCCACAGCACTACCCTCCTCCTCCTCCACAACACTACCCTCCTCTTCCTCCTCCACAACACTACCCTCCTCTTCCTCCTAAACAACACTAGCCTTCCTCCTCCTCCACAACACTACTCTCCTCCTCTTCCTCCACAACACTACCCCTCCGCTTCATCCTTTACAACATTACTCTCCTCTTCCTCCTCTACAACACTACTCTCCTCTTCCTCCTCCACAGCGCTACCCTCCACTTCCTCCTCCATAAATCTTCCCTCCTGTTCCTCCTCCACAACACTTCCCTCCTTCTCCTCCTCCACAACACTACCCTCTTCTTCCTCCTCCACAACACTACCCTCCTCCTCCTCCTCCATAACACAAACCTCCTCCTCTTCCTTCTTCTCCTCAACGCTACCCTCTTCTTCCTCCTCCAAAACAATACCCTCCTCCTCCACAACACTACCCTCCTCCCCCTCCTCTACAACACTACCTTCCTCTTCCACCTCAACAACACTACTTTCCTCTTCTTCCACCACAACACTACCCTCCTCTTCCTCCTCCACAACACTACCCTCCTCTTTCTCCTCCACAGCACTACCCTCCTCCTCCTCCTCCTCCAGAACACTACCCTCCTCTTCCTCCTCCACAAAACTACCCTCCTCTTCCTCCTCCACAGCACTACCCTCCTCCTCCTCCTCGAGAACACTACCCTCCTCTTCCACCTCCACAACACTACCCTCCTCTACCTCCTCCACAACACTTCTCTCCTCCTCCTGCTCTACAACACTTCCCTCTTCCTCCTCCTCCACGACACTACCCTCCTCATCCACAACACTACCCTCCTCTTCCTCTTCCACAACACTACCATCCTGCTCCTCCTCCTCCTCCTCCACATCACTACCCTCTTCTTCCTCCCCCACAACACTACCCTCCTCCTCCTCCTCCTCCTCCTCCACAACACTACCATCCTCCTCCTCCTCCTCCTCCTCCTCCACATCACTACCCTCTTCTTCCTCCCCCACAACACTACCCTCCTCCTCCTCCTCCTCCTCCTCCTCCAAAACACTACCCTCTTCTTCCTCCCCCACAACACTACCCTCCTCTTCCTCCTCCATAAATCTACCCTCCTGTTCCTCCCCCACAACACTACCCTCCTCTTCCTCCTCCATAAATCTACCCTCCTGTTCCTCCTCCACAACATTACTCTCCTTTTCCTCCTCCACAACACTACCCTCCTCTTCCTCCTCCACAACACTACCCTCCTCTTCCTCCTCCACAAAACTACCCTCCTCTTCCTCCTTCACAACACTAGCTTTCCTCCTCCTCCTCCACAACACTACCCTTCTCCTCTTCCTCCACAACACTACACTGCTCTTCGTCCTCCACAACACTACCCTCCGCTTCCTCCTTTACAACACTACTCTCCTCTTCCTCCTCTACAACACTACTCTCCTCTTCCTCCTCTACAACACTACTCTCCTCTTCCTCCTCTACATTACTACCCTCCTCTTCCTCCTCCACAACACTACTCTCCTCTTCCTCCTCCACAACACTACCCTCCGCTTCCTCCTCCACAGCACTACCTTCCTCTTCCTCCTCAACAAAACAACTCTCCTCTTCCTCCTTTACAGCACTACCCTCCTCTTCCTCCTCCACAACACTACCCTCCTCCTCCTCCACAGCACTACCCTCCTCTTCCTCCTCCACAAAACTAACCTCCTCTTCCTTCTCCACAACACTACCCTCCTCTTCCTCCTCCACATCACTACCCTACTCTTCCTCCTCCACAACACTACCCTCCTTCTCCTCCTCAACAGCACTACCCTCCTCTTCCTCCTCCAAGACACTACCCTACTCTTCCTCCTCCACAACACTACCCTCCTCTTCCTCCTCCACAAAACTACCCTCCTCTTTCTCCTCCAGAAAACTACCTTCCACTTCCTCCTCCACAACACTACCCTCCTCTTCCTCCTCCACAACACTTTCCTCCTCTTCCTTCTCCACAACACTACCCTCCTCTTCCTCCTCCACAACACAACCCTACTCTTCCTTCTCCACAACACTAACCTCCTCTTCCTCCTCCACAGCACTACCCTCCTCTTCCTCCTCCACATCACTACCCTACTCTTCCTCCTCCACAACACTACCCTCCTTCTCCTCCTCAACAGCACTACCCTCCTCTTCCTCCTCCAAGACACTACCCTACTCTTCCTCCTCCACAACACTACCCTCCTCTTCCTCCTCCACAAAACTACCCTCCTCTTTCTCCTCCAGAAAACTACCTTCCACTTCCTCCTCCACAACACTACCCTCCTCTTCCTCCTCCACAACACTACACCTCCTCTTCCTCCTCCACAAAACTACCCTCCTCTTCCTCCTCCACAACACTACCCTCCTCTTCCCCCTCCACTACACTACACTCCTCCTCCTTCTCCTCCTCCACAACACTACCCTCTTCTTCCTTCCCACAACACTACCCTCCTCCTCCTCCTCCACAACACTACCCTCCTCTTCCTCCTCCACAACACTAAACCTCCCCTTCCTCCTCCACAGCACTAACCTCCTTTTCCTCCTCCACAACACTACCCTCCCTTCCTCCTCCACAACACTACCCTCCTCCTCCTCCACAACACTTCCCTCCTTCTCCTCCTCCACAACACTACGCTCTTCTTCCTCCTTCACAACACTATCCTCCTCCTCCTCCTCCATAACACTACCCTCCTCCTCTTCCTTTTTCTCCACAACACTACCCTCTTCTTCCTCCTCCACAACACTACCCTCCTCATCCTCCACAACACTACCCTCCTTTTCTTCCTCCACAAAACTATCGTCCTCTTCCTCCTCCACAACACGACCCTCCTCTTCCTCCTCCACACCACTACCCATCCTCTTCCTCCTCCACAACACTACCCTCCTTTTCCTCCTCCACAACACGACCCTCCTCTTCCTCCACAACAACACAACCCTCCTCCTCCTCCTTCACAACACTACCCTCTTCTTCCCCCTCCACAACACGGCCTTCCTCTTCCTCCTCCACAACACTACGCTCCTCTTCCTCCTCCACAACACTAAACCTTCTCTTCCTCCTCCACAACACTACCCTCCTCTTCCTCCTCTACAGCACTACCCTCATCTTCCTCCTCCACAACACTACCATCCTCTTCCTCCTCCACAACACTACCATCCTCTTCCTCCTCCACAACACTACCCTCCTCTTCCTCCTCCACAGCACTACCCTCCTCCTCCTCCACAACACTACCATCCTCTCCCTCCTCCACAACACGGCCTTCCTCTTCCTGCTACACAACACTTCCCTCCTCCTCTTCCTCCTCAACACTACACACCTCTTCTTCCTCCACAACACTACCCTCCTCTTCCTCCTCCACAACACTACCCTCCTGTTCCTCCTCCACAACACTACCCTCCTCTTCCTTCTTCACAACACTACCCTCCTCTTCCTCCTAAACAACACTAGCCTTTCTCCTCCTCCACAACACTACCCTCCTCCTCTTCCTCCTCCACAACACGGCCTTCCTCTTCTTCCTCCACAACACTACGTTCCTCTTCCTCCTCCACAACACTAAACCTCCTCTTCATCCTCCACAACACTACCCTCCTCTTCCTCCTCCACAGCACTACCCTCCTCCTCCTCCTCCACAACACTACCCTCCTCTTCCTCCTCCACAACACTACCCTCCTCTTCCTCCTAAACAACACTAGCCTTCCTCCTCCTCCACAACACTACCCTCCTCCTCTTCCTCCACAACACTACCCCTCCGCTTCATCCTTTACAACATTACTCTCCTCTTCCTCCTCCACAGCACTACCCTCCACTTCCTCCTCCATAAATCTTCCCTCCTGTTCCTCCTCCACAACACTTCCCTCCTTCTCCTCCTCCACAACACTACCCTCTTCTTCTTCCTCCACAACACTACCCTCCTCCTCCTCCTCCATAACACAAACCTCCTCCTCTTCCTTCTTCTCCTCAACACTACCCTCTTCTTCCTCCTCCAAAACACTACCCTCCTCCTCCACAACACTACCCTCCTCTCCCTCCTCTACAACACTACCTTCCTCTTCCACCTCAACAACACTACTTTCCTCTTCTTCCACCACAACACTACCCTCCTCTTCCTCCTCCACAACACTACCCTTCTCTTTCTCCTCCACAGCACTACCCTCCTCCTCCTCCGCCTCCAGAACACTACCCTCCTCTTCCTCCTCCACAAAACTACCCTCCTCTTCCTCCTCCACAGCACTACCCTCCTCCTCCTCCTCGAGAACACTACCCTCCTCTTCCACCTCCACAACACTACCCTCCTCTACCTCCTCCACAACACTTCTCTCCTCCTCCTCCTCTACAACACTTCCCTCTTCCTCCTCCTCCACGACACTACCCTCCTCATCCACAACACTACCCTCCTCTTCCTCTTCCACAACACTACCATCCTCCTCCTCCTCCTCCTCCTCCACATCACTACCCTCTTCTTCCTCCCCCACAACACTACCCTCCTCCTCCTCCTCCTCCTCCTCCACAACACTACCATCCTCCTCCTCCTCCTCCTCCTCCACATCACTACCCTCTTCTTCCTCCCCCACAACACTACCCTCCTCCTCCTCCTCCTCCTCCTCCAAAACACTACCCTCTTCTTCCTCCCCCACAACACTACCCTCCTCTTCCTCCTCCATAAATCTACCCTCCTGTTCCTCCTCCACAACACTACCCTCCTCTTCCTCCTCCACAACATTACTCTCCTTTTCCTCCTCCACAACACTACCCTCCTCTTCCTCCTCCACAACACTACCCTCCTCTTCCTCCTCCACAAAACTACCCTCCTCTTCCTCCTTCACAACACTAGCTTTCCTCCTCCTCCTCCACAACACTACCCTTCTCCTCTTCCTCCACAACACTACACTACTCTTCGTCCTCCACAACACTACCCTCCGCTTCCTCCTTTACAACACTACTCTCCTCTTCCTCCTCTACAACACTACTCTCCTCTTCCTCCTCTACAACACTACTCTCCTCTTCCTCCTCTACATTACTACCCTCCTCTTCCTCCTCCACAACACTACTCTCCTCTTCCTCCTCCACAACACTACCCTCCGCTTC
>NC_091221.1:26182893-26199687 GCF_040958095.1 Procambarus clarkii | reverse complement strand
GCCATGTAATGCCATGCCTAAACTACAGTAGCCATGTGATGCCCTGCCTGGACTACAGTAGCCATGTGATGCTCTGCCTGGACTACAGTAGCCATGTGATGCTCCGCCTGGACTACAGTAGCCATGTGATGCTCCACCTGGACTACAGTAGCCATGTGATGCTCCACCTGGACTACAGTAGCCATGTGATGCCATGCTTGGACTACAGCAGCCATGTGATGCTCCACCTGGACTACAGTAGCCATGTGATGCTAAGCCTGGACTACAGTAGCCATGTGATGCTCCGCCTGGACTACAGAAGCCATGTGATGCCCTGCCTGGACTACAGTAGCCATGTGATGCCCTACCTGGACTACAGTAGCCATGTGATGCCCTGCCTGGACTACAGTAGCCATGTGATGCTCTGCCTGGACTACAGTAGCCATGTGATGCTCCGCCTGGACTACAGTGGCCATGTGATGCTCCACCTGGACTACAGTAGCCACGTGATGCTCCACCTGGACTACAGTAGCCATGTGATGCTCCGCCTGGACTACAGTAGCCATGTGATGCTCCACCTGGACTACAGTAGCCATGTGATGCTCCACCTGGACTACAGTAGCCATGTGATGCTCCACCTGGACTACAGTAGCCATGTGATGCCATGCCTGGACTACAGTAGCCATGTGATGCCATGCTTGGACTACAGTAGCCATGTGATGCTCTGCCTGGACTACAGTAGCCATGTAATGCCATGCCTAGACTAGAGTAGCCATGTGATGCTCTGCCTGGACTACAGTAGCCATGTGATGCCCTGCCTGGACTACAGTAGCCATGTGATGCTCTGCCTGGACTACAGTAGCCATGTGATGCTCCGCCTGGACTACAGTAGCCATGTGATGCTCCACCTGGACTACAGTAGCCATGTGATGCTCCACCTGGACTACAGTAGCCATGTGATGCTCCGCCTGGACTACAGTAGCCATGTGATGCTCCGCCTGGACTACAGTAGCCATGTGATGCACTGTCTGGACTACAGTAGCCATGTGATGCCCTACCTGGACTACAGTAGCCATTGATGGCATGCCTGGACTACAGTAGCCATGTGATGCCCGCCTGGACTACAGTAGCCATGTGATGCTCCGCCTGGACTACAGTAGCCATGTGATGCCATGCCTGGACTACAGTAGCCATGTGATGCCATGTCTGGACTACAGCAGCCATGTGATGCTCCACCTGGACTACAGTAGCCATGTGATGCCATGTCTGGACTACAGCAGCCATGTGATGCTCCACCTGGACTACAGTAGCCATGTGATGCTCCACCTGGACTACAGTAGCCATGTGATGCCCTGCCTGGACTACAGTAGCCATGTGATGCTGCGCCTGGACTACAGTAGCCATGTGATGCTCCGCCTGGACTACAGTAGCCATGTGATGCTCCGCCTGGACTACAGTAGCCATGTGATGCTCCGCCTGGACTACAGTAGCCATGTGATGCTCTGCCTGGACTACAGTAGCCATGTGATGCTCCACCTGGACTACAGTAGCCATGTGATGCTCCGCCTGGACTACAGTAGCCATGTGATGCCCTGCCTGGACTACAGTAGCCATGTGATGCCCTGCCTGGACTACAGTAGCCATGTGATGCTGCGCCTGGACTACAGTAGCCATGTGATGCTCCACCTGGACTACAGTAGCCATGTGATGCTCCACCTGGACTACAGTAGCCATGTGATGCCATGCTTGGACTACAGCAGCCATGTTATGCTCCACCTGGACTACAGTAGCCATGTGATGCTCCGCCTGGACTACAGTAGCCATGTGATGCTCCGCCTGGACTTCAGAAGCCATGTGATGCCCTGCCTGGACTACAGTAGCCATGTGATGCCCTACCTGGACTACAGTAGCCATGTGATGCCATGCCTAGTCTACAGTAGCCATGTGA
The DNA here is from genome assembly GCF_040958095.1 of Procambarus clarkii. Lineage (NCBI taxonomy): Eukaryota > Metazoa > Arthropoda > Malacostraca > Decapoda > Cambaridae > Procambarus > Procambarus clarkii. The sequence continues at coordinate 26,197,760 of NC_091221.1, read as the reverse complement.
TGCCCGCCTGGACTACAGTAGCCATGTGATGCTCCGCATGGACTACAGTAGCCATGTGATGCTCTGCCTAGACTACAGTAGCCATGTGATACTCCGCCTGGACTACAGTAGCCATGTGATGCCATGCCTGGACTACAGTAGCTATGTGATGCCATGCCTGGACTACAGCAGCCATGTGATGCTCCACCTGGACTACAGTAGCCATGTGATGCCCTGCCTGGACTACAGTAGCCATGTGATGCCCTGCCTGGACTACAGTAGCCATGTGATGCTCTGCCTAGACTACAGTAGCCATGTGATGCTCCGCCTGGACTACAGTAGCCATGTGATGCCCTGCCTGGACTACAGTAGCCATGTGATGCTGCGTCTGGACTACTGTAGCCATGTGATGCTCCACCTGGACTACAGTAGCCATGTGATGCCCCGCCTGGACTACAGTAGCCATGTTATGCTCCGCCTTGACTAAAGTAGCCATGTGATGCTCCGCCTGGACTACAGTAGCCATGTGATGCCATGCCTGGACTACAGTAGCCATGTGATGCCATGCCTGGACTACAGAAGCCATGTGATGCTCCACCTGGACTACAGTAGCTATGTGATGCTCCGCCTGGACTACAGTAGCCAGTGATGCTCCGCCTGGACTACAGTAGCCATGTGATGCTCCACCTGGACTACAGTAGCCATGTGATGCTCCGCCTGGACTACAGTAGCCATGTGATGCTCCACCTGGACTACAGTAGCCATGTGATGCTCCACCTGGACTACAGTAGCCATGTGATGCCATGCCGGACTACAGTAGCCATGTGATGCCCTGCCTGGACTACAGTAGCCATGTGATGCTCCGCCTGGACTACAGTAGCCATGTGATGCCATGCCTGGACTACAGTAGCCATGTGATGCCATGCCTGGACTACAGCAGCCATGTGATGCTCCGCCTGGACTACAGTAGCCATGTGATGCCCTGCCTGGACTACAGTAGCCATGTGATGCTCCACCTGGACTACAGTAGCCATGTGATGCTCCACCTGGACTACAGTAGCCATGTGATGCTCCGCCTGGACTACAGTAGCCATGTGATGCTCCACCTGGACTACAGTAGCCATGTGAAGCCCTGCCTGGACTACAGTAGCAATGTGATGCTCCACCTGGACTACAGTAGCCATGTGATGCTCCACCTGGACTACAGTAGCCATGTGATGCCATGCCTGGACTACAGTAGCTATGTGATGCCATGCCTGGACTACAGCAGCCATGTGATGCTCCACCTGGACTACAGTAGCCATGTGATGCCCTGCCTGGACTACAGTAGCCATGTGATGCCCTGCCTGGACTACAGTAGCCATGTGATGCTCTGGCTAGACTACAGTAGCCATGTGATGCTCCGCCTGGACTACAGTAGCCATGTGATGCCCTGCCTGGACTACAGTAGCCATGTGATGCTGCGTCTGGACTACTGTAGCCATGTGATGCTCCACCTGGACTACAGTAGCCATGTGATGCCCCGCCTGGACTACAGTAGCCATGTTATGCTCCGCCTTGACTAAAGTAGCAATGTGATGCTCCGCCTGGACTACAGTAGCCATGTGATGCCATGCCTAGACTACAGTAGCCATGTGATGCCATGCCTGGACTACAGAAGCCATGTGATGCTCCACCTGGACTACAGTAGCTATGTGATGCTCCGCCTGGACTACAGTAGCCAGTGATGCTCCGCCTGGACTACAGTAGCCATGTGATGCTCCACCTGGACTACAGTAGCCATGTGATGCTCCGCCTGGACTACAGTAGCCATGTGATGCTCCACCTGGACTACAGTAGCCATGTGATGCTCCACCTGGACTACAGTAGCCATGTGATGCCATGCCGGACTACAGTAGCCATGTGATGAACTGCCTGGACTACAGTAGCCATGTGATGCTCCGCCTGGACTACAGTAGCCATGTGAGGCCATGCCTGGACTACAGTAGCCATGTGATGCCATGCCTGGACTACAGCAGCCATGTGATGCTCCGCCTGGACTACAGTAGCCAAGTGATGCCCTGCCTGGACTACAATAGCCATGTGATGCTCCACCTGGACTACAGTAGCCATGTGATGCTCCACCTGGACTACAGTAGCCATGTGATGCTCCGCCTGGACTACAGTAGCCATGTGATGCTCCACCTGGACTACAGTAGCCATGTGAAGCCCTGCCTGGACTACAGTAGCAATGTGATGCTCCACCTGGACTACAGTAGCCATGTGATGCTCCACCTGGACTACAGTAGCCATGTGATGCTCCACCTGGACTACAGTAGCCATGTCATGCTCCGCCTGGACTACAGTAGCCATGTAATGCTCCACCTGGACTACAGTAGCCATGTGATGCTCCACCTGGACTACAGTAGCCATGTGATGCTCCACCTGGACTACAGTAGCCATGTGATGCCATGCCTGGACTACAGTAGCCATGTGATGCTCCGCCTGGACTACAGTAGCCATGTGATGCTCCGCCTGGACTACAGTAGCCATGTGATGCTCCACCTGGACTACAGTAGTTATGTGATGCTCCACCTGGACTACAGTAGCCATGTGATGCTCCGCCTGGACTACAGTAGCCATGTGATGCTCCACCTGGACTACAGTAGCCATGTGATGCCATGCCTGGACTACAGTAGCCATGTGATGCTCTGCCTGGACTACAGTAGCCATGTAATGCCATGCCTAGACTACAGTAGCCATGTGATGCTCTGCCTGGACTACAGTAGCCATGTGATGCCCTGCCTGGACTACAGTAGCCATGTGATGCTCCGCCTGGACTACAGTAGCCATGTGATGCTCCACCTGGACTACAGTAGCCATGTGATGCTCCACCTGGACTACAGTAGCCATGTGATGCTCCGCCTGGACTACAGTAGCCATGTGATGCTCCACCTGGACTACAGTAGCCATGTGATGCCATGCCTGGACTACAGTAGCCATGTGATGCTCTGCCTGGACTACAGTAGCCATGTAATGCCATGCCTAGACTACAGTAGCCATGAGATGCTCTGCCTGGACTACAGTAGCCATGTAATGCCATGCCTAAACTACAGTAGCCATGTGATGCCCTGCCTGGACTACAGTAGCCATGTGATGCTCTGCCTGGACTACAGTAGCCATGTGATGCTCCGCCTGGACTACAGTAGCCATGTGATGCTCCACCTGGACTACAGTAGCCATGTGATGCTCCACCTGGACTACAGTAGCCATGTGATGCCATGCTTGGACTACAGCAGCCATGTGATGCTCCACCTGGACTACAGTAGCCATGTGATGCTAAGCCTGGACTACAGTAGCCATGTGATGCTCCGCCTGGACTACAGAAGCCATGTGATGCCCTGCCTGGACTACAGTAGCCATGTGATGCCCTACCTGGACTACAGTAGCCATGTGATGCCCTGCCTGGACTACAGTAGCCATGTGATGCTCTGCCTGGACTACAGTAGCCATGTGATGCTCCGCCTGGACTACAGTGGCCATGTGATGCTCCACCTGGACTACAGTAGCCACGTGATGCTCCGCCTGGACTACAGTAGCCATGTGATGCTCCGCCTGGACTACAGTAGCCATGTGATGCTCCACCTGGACTACAGTAGCCATGTGATGCTCCACCTGGACTACAGTAGCCATGTGATGCTCCACCTGGACTACAGTAGCCATGTGATGCCATGCCTGGACTACAGTAGCCATGTGATGCCATGCTTGGACTACAGTAGCCATGTGATGCTCTGCCTGGACTACAGTAGCCATGTAATGCCATGCCTAGACTAGAGTAGCCATGTGATGCTCTGCCTGGACTACAGTAGCCATGTGATGCCCTGCCTGGACTACAGTAGCCATGTGATGCTCTGCCTGGACTACAGTAGCCATGTGATGCTCCGCCTGGACTACAGTAGCCATGTGATGCTCCACCTGGACTACAGTAGCCATGTGATGCTCCACCTGGACTACAGTAGCCATGTGATGCTCCGCCTGGACTACAGTAGCCATGTGATGCACTGTCTGGACTACAGTAGCCATGTGATGCCCTACCTGGACTACAGTAGCCATTGATGGCATGCCTGGACTACAGTAGCCATGTGATGCCCGCCTGGACTACAGTAGCCATGTGATGCTCCGCCTGGACTACAGTAGCCATGTGATGCCATGCCTGGACTACAGTAGCCATGTGATGCCATGTCTGGACTACAGCAGCCATGTGATGCTCCACCTGGACTACAGTAGCCATGTGATGCCATGTCTGGACTACAGCAGCCATGTGATGCTCCACCTGGACTACAGTAGCCATGTGATGCTCCACCTGGACTACAGTAGCCATGTGATGCCATGCCTGGACTACAGCAGCCATGTGATGCTCCACCTGGACTACAGTAGCCATGTGATGCCCTGCCTGGACTACAGTAGCCATGTGATGCTGCGCCTGGACTACAGTAGCCATGTGATGCTCCGCCTGGACTACAGTAGCCATGTGATGCTCCGCCTGGACTACAGTAGCCATGTGATGCTCCGCCTGGACTACAGTAGCCATGTGATGCTCTGCCTGGACTACAGTAGCCATGTGATGCTCCACCTGGACTACAGTAGCCATGTGATGCTCCGCCTGGACTACAGTAGCCATGTGATGCCCTGCCTGGACTACAGTAGCCATGTGATGCCCTGCCTGGACTACAGTAGCCATGTGATGCTGCGCCTGGACTACAGTAGCCATGTGATGCTCCGCCTGGACTACAGTAGCCATGTGATGCTCCGCCTGGACTACAGTAGCCATGTGATGATCCGCCTGGACTACAGTAGCCATGTGATGCTCTGCCTGGACTACAGTAGCCATGTGATGCTCCACCTGGACTACAGTAGCCATGTGATGCTCCGCCTGGACTACAGTAGCCATGTGATGCTCCACCTGGACTACAGTAGCCATGTGATGCTCCGCCTGGACTACAGTAGCCATGTGAGGCTCTGCCTGGAATACAGTAGCCATGTGATGCTCCACCTGGACTACAGTAGCCATGTGATGCTCCGCCTGGACTACAGTAGCCATGTGATGCCCTGCCTGGACTACAGTAGCCATGTGATGCCCTGCCTGGACTACAGTAGCCATGTGATGCTCCACCTGGACTACAGTAGCCATGTGATGCCATGCCTGGACTACAGTAGCCATGTGATGCTCCGCCTGGACTACAGTAGCCATGTGATGCTCCGCCTGGACTACAGTAGCCATGTGATGCTCCACCTGGACTACAGTAGTTATGTGATGCTCCACCTGGACTACAGTAGCCATGTGATGCTCCGCCTGGACTACAGTAGCCATGTGATGCTCCACCTGGACTACAGTAGCCATGTGATGCCATGCCTGGACTACAGTAGCCATGTGATGCTCTGCCTGGACTACAGTAGCCATGTAATGCCATGCCTAGACTACAGTAGCCATGTGATGCTCTGCCTGGACTACAGTAGCCATGTGATGCCCTGCCTGGACTACAGTAGCCATGTGATGCTCCGCCTGGACTACAGTAGCCATGTGATGCTCCACCTGGACTACAGTAGCCATGTGATGCTCCACCTGGACTACAGTAGCCATGTGATGCTCCGCCTGGACTACAGTAGCCATGTGATGCTCCACCTGGACTACAGTAGCCATGTGATGCCATGCCTGGACTACAGTAGCCATGTGATGCTCTGCCTGGACTACAGTAGCCATGTAATGCCATGCCTAGACTACAGTAGCCATGAGATGCTCTGCCTGGACTACAGTAGCCATGTAATGCCATGCCTAAACTACAGTAGCCATGTGATGCCCTGCCTGGACTACAGTAGCCATGTGATGCTCTGCCTGGACTACAGTAGCCATGTGATGCTCCGCCTGGACTACAGTAGCCATGTGATGCTCCACCTGGACTACAGTAGCCATGTGATGCTCCACCTGGACTACAGTAGCCATGTGATGCCATGCTTGGACTACAGCAGCCATGTGATGCTCCACCTGGACTACAGTAGCCATGTGATGCTAAGCCTGGACTACAGTAGCCATGTGATGCTCCGCCTGGACTACAGAAGCCATGTGATGCCCTGCCTGGACTACAGTAGCCATGTGATGCCCTACCTGGACTACAGTAGCCATGTGATGCCCTGCCTGGACTACAGTAGCCATGTGATGCTCTGCCTGGACTACAGTAGCCATGTGATGCTCCGCCTGGACTACAGTGGCCATGTGATGCTCCACCTGGACTACAGTAGCCACGTGATGCTCCACCTGGACTACAGTAGCCATGTGATGCTCCGCCTGGACTACAGTAGCCATGTGATGCTCCACCTGGACTACAGTAGCCATGTGATGCTCCACCTGGACTACAGTAGCCATGTGATGCTCCACCTGGACTACAGTAGCCATGTGATGCCATGCCTGGACTACAGTAGCCATGTGATGCCATGCTTGGACTACAGTAGCCATGTGATGCTCTGCCTGGACTACAGTAGCCATGTAATGCCATGCCTAGACTAGAGTAGCCATGTGATGCTCTGCCTGGACTACAGTAGCCATGTGATGCCCTGCCTGGACTACAGTAGCCATGTGATGCTCTGCCTGGACTACAGTAGCCATGTGATGCTCCGCCTGGACTACAGTAGCCATGTGATGCTCCACCTGGACTACAGTAGCCATGTGATGCTCCACCTGGACTACAGTAGCCATGTGATGCTCCGCCTGGACTACAGTAGCCATGTGATGCTCCGCCTGGACTACAGTAGCCATGTGATGCACTGTCTGGACTACAGTAGCCATGTGATGCCCTACCTGGACTACAGTAGCCATTGATGGCATGCCTGGACTACAGTAGCCATGTGATGCCCGCCTGGACTACAGTAGCCATGTGATGCTCCGCCTGGACTACAGTAGCCATGTGATGCCATGCCTGGACTACAGTAGCCATGTGATGCCATGTCTGGACTACAGCAGCCATGTGATGCTCCACCTGGACTACAGTAGCCATGTGATGCCATGTCTGGACTACAGCAGCCATGTGATGCTCCACCTGGACTACAGTAGCCATGTGATGCTCCACCTGGACTACAGTAGCCATGTGATGCCCTGCCTGGACTACAGTAGCCATGTGATGCTGCGCCTGGACTACAGTAGCCATGTGATGCTCCGCCTGGACTACAGTAGCCATGTGATGCTCCGCCTGGACTACAGTAGCCATGTGATGCTCCGCCTGGACTACAGTAGCCATGTGATGCTCTGCCTGGACTACAGTAGCCATGTGATGCTCCACCTGGACTACAGTAGCCATGTGATGCTCCGCCTGGACTACAGTAGCCATGTGATGCCCTGCCTGGACTACAGTAGCCATGTGATGCCCTGCCTGGACTACAGTAGCCATGTGATGCTGCGCCTGGACTACAGTAGCCATGTGATGCTCCGCCTGGACTACAGTAGCCATGTGATGCTCCGCCTGGACTACAGTAGCCATGTGATGATCCGCCTGGACTACAGTAGCCATGTGATGCTCTGCCTGGACTACAGTAGCCATGTGATGCTCCACCTGGACTACAGTAGCCATGTGATGCTCCGCCTGGACTACAGTAGCCATGTGATGCTCCACCTGGACTACAGTAGCCATGTGATGCTCCGCCTGGACTACAGTAGCCATGTGAGGCTCTGCCTGGACTACAGTAGCCATGTGATGCTCCACCTGGACTACAGTAGCCATGTGATGCTCCGCCTGGACTACAGTAGCCATGTGATGCCCTGCCTGGACTACAGTAGCCATGTGATGCCCTGCCTGGACTACAGTAGCCATGTGATGCTGCGCCTGGACTACAGTAGTCATGTGATGCTCCGCCTGGACTACAGTAGCCATGTGATGCTCCGCCTGGACTACAGTAGCCATGTGATGATCCGCCTGGACTACAGTAGCCATGTGATGCTCTGCCTGGACTACAGTAGCCATGTGATGCTCCACCTGGACTACAGTAGCCATGTGATGCTCCGCCTGGACTACAGTAGCCATGTGATGCTCCACCTGGACTACAGTAGCCATGTGACGCTCCGCCTGGACTACAGTAGCCATGTGATGCTCCACCTGGACTACAGTAGGCATGTAATGCTCCGCCTGGACTACAGTAGCCATGTGATGCCCTGCCTGGACTACAGTAGCCATGTGATGCCCTGCCTGGACTACAGTAGCCATGTGATGCCCTGCCTGGACTACAGTAGCCATGTGATGCTCCGCCTGGACTACAGTAGCCATGAGATGCCATGCCTTGATTACAGTAGCCATGTGATGCCATGCCTGGACTACAGCAGCCATGTGATGCTCCGCCTGGACTACAGTAGCCATGTGATGCCCTGCCTGGACTACAGTAGCCATGTGATGCTCCACCTGGACTACAGTAGCCATGTGATGCTCCACCTGGACTACAGTAGCCATGTGATGCTCCGCCTGGACTACAGTAGCCATGTGATGCTCCACCTGGACTACAGTAGCCATGTGAAGCCCTGCCTGGACTACAGTAGCAATGTGATGCTCCACCTGGACTACAGTAGCCATGTGATGCTCCACCTGGACTACAGTAGCCATGTGATGCTCCACCTGGACTACAGTAGCCATGTGATGCTCCGCCTGGACTACAGTAGCCATGTGATGCTCCACCTGGACTACAGTAGCCATGTGATGCTCCACCTGGACTACAGTAGCCATGTGATGCTCCACCTGGACTACAGTAGCCATGTGATGCCATGCCTGGACTACAGTAGCCATGTGATGCTCCGCCTGGACTACAGTAGCCATGTGATGCTCCGCCTGGACTACAGTAGCCATGTGATGCCATGCCTGGACTACAGTAGCCATGTGATGCTCTGCCTGGACTACAGTAGCCATGTGATGCTCCGCCTGGACTACAGTAGCCATGCGATGCTCCACCTGGACTACAGTAGCCATGTGATGCTCCACCTGGACTACAGTAGCCATGTGATGCTCCGCCTGAACTACAGTAGCCATGTGATGCTCCACCTGGACTACAGTAGCCATGTGATGCCATGCCTGGACTACAGTAGCCATGTGATGCTCTGCCTGGACTACAGTAGCCATGTAATGCCATGCCTAGACTACAGTAGCCATGTGATGCTGTGCCTGAACTACAGTAGCCATGTGATGCCCTGCCTGGACTACAGTAGCCATGTGATGCTCCGCCTTGACTACAGTAGCCATGTGATGCTCCGCCTTGACTACAGTAGCCATGTGATGCTCCGCATGGACTACAGTAGCCATGTGATGCTCTGCCTAGACTACAGTAGCCATGTGATGCTCCGCCTGGACTACAGTAGCCATGTGATGCCATGCCTGGACTACAGTAGCTATGTGATGCCATGCCTGGACTACAGCAGCCATGTGATGCTCCACCTGGACTACAGTAGCCATGTGATGCCCTGCCTGGACTACAGTAGCCATGTGATGCCCTGCCTGGACTACAGTAGCCATGTGATGCTCTGCCTAGACTACAGTAGCCATGTGATGCTCCGCCTGGACTACAGTAGCCATGTGATGCCCTGCCTGGACTACAGTAGCCATGTGATGCTGCGCCTGAACTACTGTAGCCATGTGATGCTCCACCTGGACTACAGTAGCCATGTGATGCTCCGCCTGGACTACAGTAGCCATGTTATGCTCCGCCTTGACTACAGTAGCCTTGTGATGCTCCACCTGGACTACAGTAGCCATGTGATGCTCCACCTGGACTACAGTAGCCATGTGATGCCATGCCTGGACTACAGTAGCCATGTGATGCCATGCCTGGACTACAGCAGCCATGTGATGCTCCGCCTGGACTACAGAAGCCATGTGATGCCCTGCCTGGACTACAGTAGCCATGTGATGCCCTACCTGGACTACAGTAGCCATGTGATGCCCTGCCTGGACTACAGTAGCCATGTGATGCTCTGCCTGGACTACAGTAGCCATGTGATGCTCCGCCTGGACTACAGTAGCCATGTGATGCTCCACCTGGACTACAGTAGCCATGTGATGCTCCACCTGGACTACAGTAGCCATGTGATGCTCCGCCTGGACTACAGTAGCCATGTGATGCTCCACCTGGACTACAGTAGCCATGTGATGCTCCACCTGGACTACAGTAGCCATGTGATGCACTGCCTGGACTACAGTAGCCATGTGATGCCATGCCTGGACTACAGTAGCCATGTGATGCTCTGCCTGGACTACAGTAGCCATGTAATGCCATGCCTAGACTACAGTAGCCATGTGATGCTCTGCCTGGACTACAGTAGCCATGTGATGCCCTGCCTGGACTACAGTAGCCATGTGATGCTCTGCCTGGACTACAGTAGCCATGTGATGCTCCGCCTGGACTCCAGTAGCCATGTGATGCTCCGCCTGGACTACAGTAGCCATGTGATGCACTGCCTTGACTACAGTAGCCATGTGATGCCCTACCTGGACTACAGTAGCCATGTGATGCCATGCCTGGACTACAGTAGCCATGTGATGCCCGCCTGGACTACAGTAGCCATGTGATGCTCCGCCTGGACTACAGTAGCCATGTGATGCCATGCCTGGACTACAGTAGCCATGTGATGCCATGTCTGGACTACAGCAGCCATGTGATGCTCCACCTGGACTACAGTAGCCATGTGATGCTCCACCTGGACAACAGTAGCCATGTGATGCCATGCCTGGACTACAGCAGCCATGTGATGCTCCACCTGGACTACAGTTGCCATGTGATGCCCTGCCTAGACTGCAGTAGCCATGTGATGCTGCGCCTGGACTACAGTAGCCATGTGATGCTCCGCCTGGACTACAGTAGCCATGTGATGCTCCGCCTGGACTACAGTAGCCATGTGAGGCTCCGCCTGGACTACAGTAGCCATGTGATGCTCCGCCTGGACTACAGTAGCCATGTGATGCTCCGCCTGGACTACAGTAGCCATGTGATGCTAAGCCTGGACTACAGTAGCCATGTGATGCTCCACCTGGACTACAGTAGCCATGTGATGCTCCGCCTGGACTACAGTAGCCATGTGATGCTCCACCTGGACTACAGTAGCCATGTGACGCTCCGCCTGGACTACAGTAGCCATGTGATGCTCCACCTGGACTACAGTAGCCATGTAATGCTCCGCCTGGACTACAGTAGCCATGTGATGCCCTGCCTGGACTACAGTAGCCATGTGATGCCCTGCCTGGACTACAGTAGCCATGTGATGCCCTGCCTGGACTACAGTAGCCATGTGATGCTCCGCCTGGACTACAGTAGCCATGTGATGCCATGCCTTAATTACAGTAGCCATGTGATGCCATACCTGGACTACAGCAGCCATGTGATGCTCCGCCTGGACTACAGTAGCCATGTGATGCCCTGCCTGGACTACAGTAGCCATGTGATGCTACACCTGGACTACAGTAGCCATGTGATGCTCCACCTGGACTACAGTAGCCATGTGATGCTCCGCCTGGACTACAGTAGCCATGTGATGCTCCACCTGGACTACAGTAGCCATGTGAAGCCCTGCCTGGACTACAGTAGCAATGTGATGCTCCACCTGGACTACAGTAGCCATGTGATGCTCCACCTGGACTACAGTAGCCATGTGATGCCATGCCTGGACTACAGTAGCTATGTGATGCCATGCCTGGACTACAGCAGCCATGTGATGCTCCACCTGGACTACAGTAGCCATGTGATGCCCTGCCTGGACTACAGTAGCCATGTGATGCCCTGCCTGGACTACAGTAGCCATGTGATGCTCTGCCTAGACTACAGTAGCCATGTGATGCTCCGCCTGGACTACAGTAGCCATGTGATGCCCTGCCTGGACTACAGTAGCCATGTGATGCTGCGCCTGAACTAGTGTAGCCATGTGATGCTCCACCTGGACTACAGTAGCCATGTGATGCTGCGCCTGGACTACAGTAGCCGTGTTATGCTCCGCCTTGACTACAGTAGCCTTGTGATGTTCCGCCTGGACTACAGTAGCCATGTGATGCCATGCCTGGACTACAGTAGCCATGTGATGCTCCGCCTGGACTACAGTAGCCATGTGATGCTCCGCCTGGACTACAGAAGCCATGTGATGCCCTGCCTGGACTACAGTAGCCATGTGATGCCCTACCTGGACTACAGTAGCCATGTGATGCCCTGCCTGGACTACAGTAGCCATGTGATGCTCTGCCTGGACTACAGTAGCCATGTGATGCTCCGCCTGGACTACAGTAGCCATGTGATGCTCCACCTGGACTACAGTAGCCATGTGATGCTCCACCTGGACTACAGTAGCCATGTGATGCTCCGCCTGGACTACAGTAGCCATGTGATGCTCCACCTGGACTACAGTAGCCATGTGATGCTCCACCTGGACTACAGTAGCCATGTGATGCTCCACCTGGACTACAGTAGCCATGTGATGCCATGCCTGGACTACAGTAGCCATGTGATGCCATGCCTGGACTACAGTAGCCATGTGATGCTCTGCCTGGACTACAGTAGCCATGTAATGCCATGCCTAGACTACAGTAGCCATGTGATGCTCTGCCTGGACTACAGTAGCCATGTGATGCCCTGCCTGGACTACAGTAGCCATGTGATGCTCTGCCTGGACTACAGTAGCCATGTGATGCTCCACCTGGACTACAGTAGCCATGTGATGCTCCACCTGAACTACAGTAGCCATGTGATGCTCCACCTGGACTACAGTAGCCATGTGATGCTCCGCCTGGACTACAGTAGCCATGTGATGCTCCACCTGGACTACAGTAGCCATGTGATGCTATGCCTGGACTACAGTAGCCATGTGATGCTCTGCCTGGACTACAGTAGCCATGTAATGCCATGCCTAGACTACAGTAGCCATGTGATGCTCTGCCTGGACTACAGTAGCCATGTAATGCCATGCCTAGACTACAGTAGCCATGTGATGCTCTGCCTGGACTACAGTAGCCATGTGATGCTCCGCCTGGACTACAGTAGCCATGTGATGCTCCACCTGGACTACAGTAGCCATGTGATGCTCCACCTGGACTACAGTAGCCATGTGATGCTCCGCCTGTACTACAGTAGCCATGTGATGCTCCACCTGGACTACAGTAGCCATGTGATGCTCCACCTGGACTACAGTAGCCATGTGATGCTCCACCTGGACTACAGTAGCCATGTGATGCCATGCCTGGACTACAGTAGCCATGTGATGCCATGCCTGGACTACAGTAGCCATGTGATGCTCTGCCTGGACTACAGTAGCCATGTAATGCCATGCCTAGACTACAGTAGCCATGTGATGCTCTGCCTGGACTACAGTAGCCATGTGATGCCCTGCCTGGACTACAGTAGCCATGTGATGCTCTGCCTGGACTACAGTAGCCATGTGATGCTCCACCTGGACTACAGTAGCCATGTGATGCTCCACCTGAACTACAGTAGCCATGTGATGCTCCACCTGGACTACAGTAGCCATGTGATGCTCCGCCTGGACTACAGTAGCCATGTGATGCTCCACCTGGACTACAGTAGCCATGTGATGCCATGCCTGGACTACAGTAGCCATGTGATGCTCTGCCTGGACTACAGTAGCCATGTAATGCCATGCCTAGACTACAGTAGCCATGTGATGCTCTGCCTGGACTACAGTAGCCATGTAATGCCATGCCTAGACTACAGTAGCCATGTGATGCCCTGCCTGGACTACAGTAGCCATGTGATGCTCTGCCTGGACTACAGTATCCATGTGATGCTCCGCCTGGACTACAGTAGCCATGTGATGCTCCACCTGGACTACAGTAGCCATGTGATGCTCCACCTGGACTACAGTAGCCATGTGATGCTCCACCTGGACTACAGTAGCCATGTGATGCCATGCTTGGACTACAGCAGTTATGTGATGCTCCACCTGGACTACAGTAGCCATGTGATGCTCCGCCTGGACTACAGTAGCCATGTGATGCTCCGCCTGGACTACAGAAGCCATGTGATGCCCTGCCTGGACTACAGTAGCCATGTGATGCCCTACCTGGACTACAGTAGCCATGTGATGCCATGCCTGGACTACAGTAGCCATGTGATGCCCGCCTGGACTACAGTAGCCATGTGATGCTCCGCATGGACTACAGTAGCCATGTGATGCTCTGCCTAGACTACAGTAGCCATGTGATGCTCCGCCTGGACTACAGTAGCCATGTGTTGCCATGCCTGGACTACAGTAGCTATGTGATGCCATGCCTGGACTACAGCAGCCATGTGATGCTCCACCTGGACTACAGTAGCCATGTGATGCCCTGCCTGGACTACAGTAGCCATGTGATGCCCTGCCTGGACTACAGTAGCCATGTGATGCTCTGCCTAGACTACAGTAGCCATGTGATGCTCCGCCTGGACTACAGTAGCCATGTGATGCCCTGCCTGGACTACAGTAGCCATGTGATGCTGCGCCTGAACTACTGTAGCCATGTGATGCTCCACCTGGACTACAGTAGCCATGTGATGCTGCGCCTGGACTACAGTAGCCATGTTATGCTCCGCCTTGACTACAGTAGCCTTGTGATGTTCCGCCTGGACTACAGTAGCCATGTGATGCCATGCCTGGACTACAGTAGCCATGTGATGCTCCGCCTGGACTACAGTAGCCATGTGATGCTCCGCCTGGACTACAGAAGCCATGTGATGCCCTGCCTGGACTACAGTAGCCATGTGATGCCCTACCTGGACTACAGTAGCCATGTGATGCCCTGCCTGGACTACAGTAGCCATGTGATGCTCTGCCTGGACTACAGTAGCCATGTGATGCTCCGCCTGGACTACAGTAGCCATGTGATGCTCCACCTGGACTACAGTAGCCAGTG
>NC_091221.1:26124318-26182393 GCF_040958095.1 Procambarus clarkii | reverse complement strand
CTTGTGGCCAGTGTTCGAGTCCCCTGGTGGGTTGAGTGTCTAAAAAGTTATAAACTTCAGCTACTGGAATAGGGTAGTCTGTGCATTAAGCATTTGGCACTGAGTTTTCCCATATAACAGGAACCGATGAAAGAGCATCAGAGGTCCCACACTATCTCATTGCCTGGGAGAGGATTGGAGTTCTGGTTGGTTAAATACCCCAGCATTCCTACCTCTCTTATGGCTTTGAAGTATGGTGTAGTGGATACAGCATGCAACTGCCACTTTGTTGGCCAGTGTTCGAGTACCCTGGTGGGTTGAGTGTCTAAAAATTTATAAACTTCAGCTACTGGAATAGGGTAGTCTGTGCATTAAGCATTTGGCACTGAGTTTTCCCATATAACAGGAACCGATGAAAGAGCATCAGAGGTCCCACACTATCTCATTGCCTGGGAGAGGATTGGAGTTCTGGTTGGTTAAATACTCCAGAATTCCTATCGCTCTTATGGCTTTGAAGTATGGTGTAGTGGATACAGCATGCAACTGCCACCTTGTTGGCCAGTGTTCGAGTCCCCTGGTGGGTTGAGTGTCTAAAAAGTTATAAACTTCAGCTACTGGAATAGGGTAGTCTGTGCATTAAGCATTTGGCACTGAGTTTTCCCATATAACAGGAACCGATGAAAGAGCATCAGAGGTCCCACACTATCTCATTGCCTGGGAGAGGATTGGAGTTCTGGTTGGTTAAATACCCCAGAAATCCTACCTCTCTTATATCTTTGAAGTATGGTGTAGTGGATACAGCATGCAACTGCCACCTTGTTGGCCAGTGTTCGAGTCCCTTGGTGGGTTGAGTGTCTAAAAAGTTATAAACTTTTGCTACTGGAATAGGGTAGTCTGTGCCTTAAGCATTTGGCACTGAGTTTTCCCATATAACAGGAACTGATGAAAGAGCATCAGAGGTCCCACACTATCTCATTGCCTGGGAGAGGATTGGAGTTCTGGTTGGTTAAATACCCCAGAATTCCTACCTCTCTTATGGCTTTGAAGTATGGTGTAGTGGATACAGCATGCAGCTGCCACCTTGTTGGCCAGTGTTCGAGTCCCTTGGTGGGTTGAGTGTCTAAAAAGTTATAAACTTCAGCTATTGGAATAGGGTAGTCTGTGCATTAAGCATTTGGCACTGAGTTTTCACATATAACCGGAACTGATGAAAGAGCATCAGAGGTCCCACACTATCTCATTGCCTGGGAGAGGATTGGAGTTCTGGTTGGTTAAATACCCCAGAATTCCTACCTCTCTTATGGCTTTGAAGTATGGTGTAGTGGATACAGCATGCAGCTGCCACCTTGTTGGCCAGTGTTCGAGTCCCCTGGTGGGTTGAGTATCTAAAAAGTTATAAACTTCAGCTACTGGAATAGGGTAGTCTGTGCATTAAGCATTTAGCACTGAGTTTTCCCATATAACAGGAACCGATGAAAGAGCCTCAGAGGTCCCACACTATCTCATTGCCTGGGAGAGGATTGGAGTTCTGGTTGGTTAAATACCCCAGAATTCCTATCGCTCTTATGGCTTTGAAGTATGGCGTAGTGGATACAGCATGCAACTGCCACCTTGTTGGCCAGTGTTCGAGTCCCCTGGTGGGTTGAGTGTCTAAAAAGTTATAAACTTCAGCTACTGGAATAGAGTAGTCTGTGCATTAAGCATTTGGCACTGAGTTTTCCCATATAACAGGAACCGATGAAAGAGCATCAGAGGTCCCACACTATCTCATTGCCTGGGAGAGGATTGGAGTTCTGGTTGGTTAAATACCCCAGCATTCCTACCTCTCTTATGGCTTTGAAGTATGGTGTAGTGGATACAGCATGCAACTGCCACTTTGTTGGCCAGTGTTCGAGTACCCTGGTGGGTTGAGTGTCTAAAAATTTATAAACTTCAGCTACTGGAATAGGGTAGTCTGTGCATTAAGCATTTGGCACTGAGTTTTCCCATATAACAGGAACCGATGAAAGAGCATCAGAGGTCCCACTCTATCTCATTGCCTGGGAGAGGATTGGAGTTCTGGTTGGTTAAATACCCCAGAATTCCTATCGCTCTTATGGCTTTGAAGTATGGCGTAGTGGATACAGCATGCAACTGCCACCTTGTTGGCCAGTGTTCGAGTCCCCTGGTGGGTTGAGTGTCTAAAAAGTTATAAACTTCAGCTACTGGAATAGAGTAGTCTGTGCATTAAGCATTTGGCACTGAGTTTTCCCATATAACAGGAACCGATGAAAGAGCATCAGAGGTCCCACACTATCTCATTGCCTGGGAGAGGATTGGAGTTCTGGTTGGTTAAATACCCCAGAATCCCTACCTCTCTTATGGCTTTGAAGTATGGTGTAGTGGATACAGCATGCAACTGCCACCTTGTTGGCCAGTGTTCGAGTCCCCTGGTGGGTTGAGTGTCTAAAAAGTTATAAACTTCAGCTACTGGAATAGGGTAGTCTGTGCATTAAGCATTTGGCACTGAGTATTCTTATATAACAGGAACCGATGAAAGAGCATCAGAGGTCCCACACTATCTCATTGCCTGGGAGAGGATTGGAGTTCTGGTTGGTTAAATACCCCAGCATTCCTACCTCTCTTATGGCTTTGAAGTATGGTGTAGTGGATACAGCATGCAACTGCCACTTTGTTGGCCAGTGTTCGAGTACCCTGGTGGGTTGAGTGTCTAAAAATTTATAAACTTCAGCTACTGGAATAGGGTAGTCTGTGCATTAAGCATTTGGCACTGAGTTTTCCCATATAACAGGAACCGATGAAAGAGCATCAGAGGTCCCACTCTATCTCATTGCCTGGGAGAGGATTGGAGTTCTGGTTGGTTAAATACCCCAGAATTCCTACCTCTCTTATGGCTTTGAAGTATGGTGTAGTGGATACAGCATGCAACTGCCACCTTGTTAACCAGTGTTCGAGTCCCCTGGTGGGTTGACTGTCTAAAAAGTTATAAACTTCAGCTACTGGAATAGAGTAGTCTGTGCATTAAGCATTTGGCACTGAGTTTTCCCATATAACAGGAACCGATGAAAGAGCATCAGAGGTCCCACACTATCTCATTGCCTGGGAGAGGATTGGAGTTCTGGTTGATTAAATACCCCAGAATTCCTACCTCTCTTATGGCTTTGAAGTATGGTGTAGTGGATACAGCATGCAACTGCCACCTTGTTGGCCAGTGTTCGAGTCCCCTGGTGGGTTGAGTGTCTAAAAAGTTATAAACTTCAGGTACTGGAATAGGGTAGTCTGTGCATTAAGCATTTGGCACTGAGTTTTCCCATATAACAGGAACCGATGAAAGAGCATCGGAGGTCCCACACTATCTCATTGCCTGGGAGAGGATTGGAGTTCTGGTTGGTTAAATACCCCAGAAATCCTACCTCTCTTATATCTTTGAAGTATGGTGTAGTGGATACAGCATGCAACTGCCACCTTGTTGGCCAGTGTTCGAGTCCCCTGGTGGGTTGAGTGTCTAAAAAGTTATAAACTTCAGCTACTGGAATAGGGTAGTCTGTGCATTAAGCATTTGGCACTGAGTTTTCCCATATAACAGGAACCGATGAAAGAGCATCAGAGGTCCCACACTATCTCATTTCCTGGGAGAGGATTGGAGTTCTGGTTGGTTAAATACCCCAGAAATCCTACCTCACTTATATCTTTGAAGTATGGTGTAGTGGATACAGCATGCAACTGCCACCTTGTTGGCCAGTGTTCGAGTCCCCTGGTGGGTTGAGTGTCTAAAAAGTTATAAACTTCAGCTACTAGAATAGGGAAGTCTGTGCATTAAGCATTTGGCACTGAGTTTTCCCATATAACAGGAACCGATGAAAGAGCATCAGAGGTCCCACACTATTTCATTGCCTGGGAGAGGATTGGAGTTCTGGTTGGTTAAATACCCCAGAATTCCTACCTCTCTTATGGTTTTGAAGTATGGTGTAGTGGATACAGCATGCAACTGCCACCTTGTAGGCCAGTGTTCGAGTCCCCTGGTGGGTTGAGTGTCTAAAAAGTTATAAACTTCAGCTACTGGAATAGGGTAGTCTGTGCATTAAGCATTTGGCACTGAGTTTTCCCATATAACAGGAACCGATGAAAGAGCATCAGAGGTCCCACACTATCTCATTGCCTGGGAGAGGATTGAGTTCTGGTTGGTTAAATACCCCAGAATTCCTGCCTCTCTTATGGATTTGAAGTATGGTGTAGTGGATACAGCATGCAACTGCCACCTTGTTGGCCAGTGTTCGAGTCCCCTGGTGGGTTGAGTGTCTAAAAAGTTATAAACTTCAGCTACTGGAATAGGGTAGTCTGTGCATTAAGCATTTGGCACTGAGTTTTCCCATATAACAGGAACCGATGAAAGAGCATCAGAGGTCCCACACTATCTCATTGCCTGGGAGAGGATTGGAGTTCTGGTTGGTAAAATACCCCAGAAATCCTACCTCTCTTATATCTTTGAAGTATGGTGTAGTGGATACAGCATGCAACTGCCACCTTGTTGGCCAGTGTTCGAGTCCCTTGGTGGGTTGAGTGTCTAAAAAGTTATAAACTTTTGCTACTGGAATAGGGTAGTCTGTGCCTTAAGCATTTGGCACTGAGTTTTCCCATATAACAGGAACTGATGAAAGAGCATCAGAGGTCCCACACTATCTCATTGCCTGGAAGAGGATTGGAGTTCTGGTTGGTTAAATACCCCAGAATTCCTACCTCTCTTATGGCTTTGAAGTATGGTGTAGTGGATACAGCATGCAGCTGCCACCTTGTTGGCCAGTGTTCGAGTCCCTTGGTGGGTTGAGTGTCTAAAAAGTTATAAACTTCAGCTATTGGAATAGGGTAGTCTGTGCATTAAGCATTTGGCACTGAGTTTTCACATATAACAGGAACTGATGAAAGAGCATCAGAGGTCCCACACTATCTCATTGCCTGGGAGAGGATTGGAGTTCTGGTTGGTTAAATACCCCAGAATTCCTATCTCTCTTATGGCTTTGAAGTATGGTGTAGTGGATACAGCATGCAGCTGCCACCTTGTTGGCCAGTGTTCGAGTCCCCTGGTGGGTTGAGTATCTAAAAAGTTATAAACTTCAGCTACTGGAATAGGGTAGTCTGTGCATTAAGCATTTAGCACTGAGTTTTCCCATATAACAGGAACCGATGAAAGAGCCTCAGAGGTCCCACACTATCTCATTGCCTGGGAGAGGATTGGAGTTCTGGTTGGTTAAATACCCCAGAATTCCTATCGCTCTTATGGCTTTGAAGTATGGCGTAGTGGATACAGCATGCAACTGCCACCTTGTTGGGCAGTGTTCGAGTCCCCTGGTGGGTTGAGTGTCTAAAAAGTTATAAACTTCAGCTACTGGAATAGAGTAGTCTGTGCATTAAGCATTTGGCACTGAGTTTTCCCATATAACAGGAACCGATGAAAGAGCATCAGAGGTCCCACACTATCTCATTGCTTGGGAGAGGATTGGAGTTCTGGTTGGTTAAATACCCCAGAATCCCTACCTCTCTTATGGCTTTGAAGTATGGTGTAGTGGATACAGCATGCAACTGCCACCTTGTTGGCCAGTGTTCGAGTCCCCTGTTGGGTTGAGTGTCTAAAAAGTTATAAACTTCAGCTACTGGAATAGGGTAGTCTGTGCATTAAGCATTTGGCACTGAGTTTTCCCATATAACAGGAACCGATGAAAGAGCATCAGAGGTCCCACACTATCTCATTGCCTGGGAGAGGATTGGAGTTCTGGTTGGTTAAATACCCCAGCATTCCTACCTCTCTTATGGCTTTGAAGTATGGTGTAGTGGATACAGCATGCAACTGCCACTTTGTTGGCCAGTGTTCGAGTACCCTGGTGGGTTGAGTGTCTAAAAATTTATAAACTTCAGCTACTGGAATAGGGTAGTCTGTGCATTAAGCATTTGGCACTGAGTTTTCCCATATAACAGGAACCGATGAAAGAGCATCAGAGGTCCCACACTATCTCATTGCCTGGGAGAGGATTGGAGTTCTGGTTGGTTAAATACTCCAGAATTCCTATCGCTCTTATGGCTTTGAAGTATGGTGTAGTGGATACAGCATGCAACTGCCACCTTGTTGGCCAGTGTTCGAGTCCCCTGGTGGGTTGAGTGTCTAAAAAGTTATAAACTTCAGCTACTGGAATAGGGTAGTCTGTGCATTAAGCATTTGGCACTGAGTTTTCCCATATAACAGGAACCGATGAAAGAGCATCAGAGGTCCCACACTATCTCATTGCCTGGGAGAGGATTGAGTTCTGGTTGGTTAAATACCCCAGAATTCCTGCCTCTCTTATGGATTTGAAGTATGGTGTAGTGGATACAGCATGCAACTGCCACCTTGTTGGCCAGTGTTCGAGTCCCCTGGTGGGTTGAGTGTCTAAAAAGTTATAAACTTCAGCTACTGGAATAGGGTAGTCTGTGCATTAAGCATTTGGCACTGAGTTTTCCCATATAACAGGAACCGATGAAAGAGCATCAGAGGTCCCACACTATCTCATTGCCTGGGAGAGGATTGGAGTTCTGGTTGGTTAAATACCCCAGAAATCCTACCTCTCTTATATCTTTGAAGTATGGTGTAGTGGATACAGCATGCAACTGCCACCTTGTTGGCCAGTGTTCGAGTCCCTTGGTGGGTTGAGTGTCTAAAAAGTTATAAACTTTTGCTACTGGAATAGGGTAGTCTGTGCCTTAAGCATTTGGCACTGAGTTTTCCCATATAACAGGAACTGATGAAAGAGCATCAGAGGTCCCACACTATCTCATTGCCTGGGAGAGGATTGGAGTTCTGGTTGGTTAAATACCCCAGAATTCCTACCTCTCTTATGGCTTTGAAGTATGGTGTAGTGGATACAGCATGCAGCTGCCACCTTGTTGGCCAGTGTTCGAGTCCCTTGGTGGGTTGAGTGTCTAAAAAGTTATAAACTTCAGCTATTGGAATAGGGTAGTCTGTGCATTAAGCATTTGGCACTGAGTTTTCACATATAACAGGAACTGATGAAAGAGCATCAGAGGTCCCACACTATCTCATTGCCTGGGAGAGGATTGGAGTTCTGGTTGGTTAAATACCCCAGAATTCCTACCTCTCTTATGGCTTTGAAGTATGGTGTAGTGGATACAGCATGCAGCTGCCACCTTGTTGGCCAGTGTTCGAGTCCCCTGGTGGGTTGAGTATCTAAAAAGTTATAAACTTCAGCTACTGGAATAGGGTAGTCTGTGCATTAAGCATTTAGCACTGAGTTTTCCCATATAACAGGAACCGATGAAAGAGCCTCAGAGGTCCCACACTATCTCATTGCCTGGGAGAGGATTGGAGTTCTGGTTGGTTAAATACCCCAGAATTCCTATCGCTCTTATGGCTTTGAAGTATGGCGTAGTGGATACAGCATGCAACTGCCACCTTGTTGGCCAGTGTTCGAGTCCCCTGGTGGGTTGAGTGTCTAAAAAGTTATAAACTTCAGCTACTGGAATAGAGTAGTCTGTGCATTAAGCATTTGGCACTGAGTTTTCCCATATAACAGGAACCGATGAAAGAGCATCAGAGGTCCCACACTATCTCATTGCCTGGGAGAGGATTGGAGTTCTGGTTGGATAAATACCCCAGCATTCCTACCTCTCTTATGGCTTTGAAGTATGGTGTAGTGGATACAGCATGCAACTGCCACTTTGTTGGCCAGTGTTCGAGTACCCTGGTGGGTTGAGTGTCTAAAAATTTATAAACTTCAGCTACTGGAATAGGGTAGTCTGTGCATTAAGCATTTAGCACTGAGTTTTCCCATATAACAGGAACCGATGAAAGAGCCTCAGAGGTCCCACACTATCTCATTGCCTGGGAGAGGATTGGAGTTCTGGTTGGTTAAATACCCCAGAATTCCTATCGCTCTTATGGCTTTGAAGTATGGCGTAGTGGATACAGCATGCAACTGCCACCTTGTTGGGCAGTGTTCGAGTCCCCTGGTGGGTTGAGTGTCTAAAAAGTTATAAACTTCAGCTACTGGAATAGAGTAGTCTGTGCATTAAGCATTTGGCACTGAGTTTTCCCATATAACAGGAACCGATGAAAGAGCATCAGAGGTCCCACACTATCTCATTGCTTGGGAGAGGATTGGAGTTCTGGTTGGTTAAATACCCCAGAATCCCTACCTCTCTTATGGCTTTGAAGTATGGTGTAGTGGATACAGCATGCAACTGCCACCTTGTTGGCCAGTGTTCGAGTCCCCTGTTGGGTTGAGTGTCTAAAAAGTTATAAACTTCAGCTACTGGAATAGGGTAGTCTGTGCATTAAGCATTTGGCACTGAGTTTTCCCATATAACAGGAACCGATGAAAGAGCATCAGAGGTCCCACACTATCTCATTGCCTGGGAGAGGATTGGAGTTCTGGTTGGTTAAATACCCCAGCATTCCTACCTCTCTTATGGCTTTGAAGTATGGTGTAGTGGATACAGCATGCAACTGCCACTTTGTTGGCCAGTGTTCGAGTACCCTGGTGGGTTGAGTGTCTAAAAATTTATAAACTTCAGCTACTGGAATAGGGTAGTCTGTGCATTAAGCATTTGGCACTGAGTTTTCCCATATAACAGGAACCGATGAAAGAGCATCAGAGGTCCCACACTATCTCATTGCCTGGGAGAGGATTGGAGTTCTGGTTGGTTAAATACTCCAGAATTCCTATCGCTCTTATGGCTTTGAAGTATGGTGTAGTGGATACAGCATGCAACTGCCACCTTGTTGGCCAGTGTTCGAGTCCCCTGGTGGGTTGAGTGTCTAAAAAGTTATAAACTTCAGCTACTGGAATAGGGTAGTCTGTGCATTAAGCATTTGGCACTGAGTTTTCCCATATAACAGGAACCGATGAAAGAGCATCAGAGGTCCCACACTATCTCATTGCCTGGGAGAGGATTGAGTTCTGGTTGGTTAAATACCCCAGAATTCCTGCCTCTCTTATGGATTTGAAGTATGGTGTAGTGGATACAGCATGCAACTGCCACCTTGTTGGCCAGTGTTCGAGTCCCCTGGTGGGTTGAGTGTCTAAAAAGTTATAAACTTCAGCTACTGGAATAGGGTAGTCTGTGCATTAAGCATTTGGCACTGAGTTTTCCCATATAACAGGAACCGATGAAAGAGCATCAGAGGTCCCACACTATCTCATTGCCTGGGAGAGGATTGGAGTTCTGGTTGGTTAAATACCCCAGAAATCCTACCTCTCTTATATCTTTGAAGTATGGTGTAGTGGATACAGCATGCAACTGCCACCTTGTTGGCCAGTGTTCGAGTCCCTTGGTGGGTTGAGTGTCTAAAAAGTTATAAACTTTTGCTACTGGAATAGGGTAGTCTGTGCCTTAAGCATTTGGCACTGAGTTTTCCCATATAACAGGAACTGATGAAAGAGCATCAGAGGTCCCACACTATCTCATTGCCTGGGAGAGGATTGGAGTTCTGGTTGGTTAAATACCCCAGAATTCCTACCTCTCTTATGGCTTTGAAGTATGGTGTAGTGGATACAGCATGCAGCTGCCACCTTGTTGGCCAGTGTTCGAGTCCCTTGGTGGGTTGAGTGTCTAAAAAGTTATAAACTTCAGCTATTGGAATAGGGTAGTCTGTGCATTAAGCATTTGGCACTGAGTTTTCACATATAACAGGAACTGATGAAAGAGCATCAGAGGTCCCACACTATCTCATTGCCTGGGAGAGGATTGGAGTTCTGGTTGGTTAAATACCCCAGAATTCCTACCTCTCTTATGGCTTTGAAGTATGGTGTAGTGGATACAGCATGCAGCTGCCACCTTGTTGGCCAGTGTTCGAGTCCCCTGGTGGGTTGAGTATCTAAAAAGTTATAAACTTCAGCTACTGGAATAGGGTAGTCTGTGCATTAAGCATTTAGCACTGAGTTTTCCCATATAACAGGAACCGATGAAAGAGCCTCAGAGGTCCCACACTATCTCATTGCCTGGGAGAGGATTGGAGTTCTGGTTGGTTAAATACCCCAGAATTCCTATCGCTCTTATGGCTTTGAAGTATGGCGTAGTGGATACAGCATGCAACTGCCACCTTGTTGGCCAGTGTTCGAGTCCCCTGGTGGGTTGAGTGTCTAAAAAGTTATAAACTTCAGCTACTGGAATAGAGTAGTCTGTGCATTAAGCATTTGGCACTGAGTTTTCCCATATAACAGGAACCGATGAAAGAGCATCAGAGGTCCCACACTATCTCATTGCCTGGGAGAGGATTGGAGTTCTGGTTGGTTAAATACCCCAGCATTCCTACCTCTCTTATGGCTTTGAAGTATGGTGTAGTGGATACAGCATGCAACTGCCACTTTGTTGGCCAGTGTTCGAGTACCCTGGTGGGTTGAGTGTCTAAAAATTTATAAACTTCAGCTACTGGAATAGGGTAGTCTGTGCATTAAGCATTTGGCACTGAGTTTTCCCATATAACAGGAACCGATGAAAGAGCATCAGAGGTCCCACTCTATCTCATTGCCTGGGAGAGGATTGGAGTTCTGGTTGGTTAAATACCCCAGAATTCCTACCTCTCTTATGGCTTTGAAGTATGGTGTAGTGGATACAGCATGCAACTGCCACTTTGTTGGCCAGTGTTCGAGTACCCTGGTGGGTTGAGTGTCTAAAAATTTATAAACTTCAGCTACTGGAATAGGGTAGTCTGTGCATTAAGCATTTGGCACTGAGTTTTCCCATATAACAGGAACCGATGAAAGAGCATCAGAGGTCCCACACTATCTCATTGCCTGGGAGAGGATTGGAGTTCTGGTTGGTTAAATACTCCAGAATTCCTATCGCTCTTATGGCTTTGAAGTATGGTGTAGTGGATACAGCATGCAACTGCCACCTTGTTGGCCAGTGTTCGAGTCCCCTGGTGGGTTGAGTGTCTAAAAAGTTATAAACTTCAGCTACTGGAATAGGGTAGTCTGTGCATTAAGCATTTGGCACTGAGTTTTCCCATATAACAGGAACCGATGAAAGAGCATCAGAGGTCCCACACTATCTCATTGCCTGGGAGAGGATTGAGTTCTGGTTGGTTAAATACCCCAGAATTCCTGCCTCTCTTATGGATTTGAAGTATGGTGTAGTGGATACAGCATGCAACTGCCACCTTGTTGGCCAGTGTTCGAGTCCCCTGGTGGGTTGAGTGTCTAAAAAGTTATAAACTTCAGCTACTGGAATAGGGTAGTCTGTGCATTAAGCATTTGGCACTGAGTTTTCCCATATAACAGGAACCGATGAAAGAGCATCAGAGGTCCCACACTATCTCATTGCCTGGGAGAGGATTGGAGTTCTGGTTGGTTAAATACCCCAGAAATCCTACCTCTCTTATATCTTTGAAGTATGGTGTAGTGGATACAGCATGCAACTGCCACCTTGTTGGCCAGTGTTCGAGTCCCTTGGTGGGTTGAGTGTCTAAAAAGTTATAAACTTTTGCTACTGGAATAGGGTAGTCTGTGCCTTAAGCATTTGGCACTGAGTTTTCCCATATAACAGGAACTGATGAAAGAGCATCAGAGGTCCCACACTATCTCATTGCCTGGGAGAGGATTGGAGTTCTGGTTGGTTAAATACCCCAGAATTCCTACCTCTCTTATGGCTTTGAAGTATGGTGTAGTGGATACAGCATGCAGCTGCCACCTTGTTGGCCAGTGTTCGAGTCCCTTGGTGGGTTGAGTGTCTAAAAAGTTATAAACTTCAGCTATTGGAATAGGGTAGTCTGTGCATTAAGCATTTGGCACTGAGTTTTCACATATAACAGGAACTGATGAAAGAGCATCAGAGGTCCCACACTATCTCATTGCCTGGGAGAGGATTGGAGTTCTGGTTGGTTAAATACCCCAGAATTCCTACCTCTCTTATGGCTTTGAAGTATGGTGTAGTGGATACAGCATGCAGCTGCCACCTTGTTGGCCAGTGTTCGAGTCCCCTGGTGGGTTGAGTATCTAAAAAGTTATAAACTTCAGCTACTGGAATAGGGTAGTCTGTGCATTAAGCATTTAGCACTGAGTTTTCCCATATAACAGGAACCGATGAAAGAGCCTCAGAGGTCCCACACTATCTCATTGCCTGGGAGAGGATTGGAGTTCTGGTTGGTTAAATACCCCAGAATTCCTATCGCTCTTATGGCTTTGAAGTATGGCGTAGTGGATACAGCATGCAACTGCCACCTTGTTGGCCAGTGTTCGAGTCCCCTGGTGGGTTGAGTGTCTAAAAAGTTATAAACTTCAGCTACTGGAATAGAGTAGTCTGTGCATTAAGCATTTGGCACTGAGTTTTCCCATATAACAGGAACCGATGAAAGAGCATCAGAGGTCCCACACTATCTCATTGCCTGGGAGAGGATTGGAGTTCTGGTTGGTTAAATACCCCAGCATTCCTACCTCTCTTATGGCTTTGAAGTATGGTGTAGTGGATACAGCATGCAACTGCCACTTTGTTGGCCAGTGTTCGAGTACCCTGGTGGGTTGAGTGTCTAAAAATTTATAAACTTCAGCTACTGGAATAGGGTAGTCTGTGCATTAAGCATTTGGCACTGAGTTTTCCCATATAACAGGAACCGATGAAAGAGCATCAGAGGTCCCACTCTATCTCATTGCCTGGGAGAGGATTGGAGTTCTGGTTGGTTAAATACCCCAGAATTCCTACCTCTCTTATGGCTTTGAAGTATGGTGTAGTGGATACAGCATGCAACTGCCACTTTGTTGGCCAGTGTTCGAGTACCCTGGTGGGTTGAGTGTCTAAAAAGTTATAAACTTCAGCTACTGGAATAGGGTAGTCTGTGCATTAAGCATTTGGCACTGAGTTTTCCCATATAACACGAACCGATGAAAGAGCATCAGAGGTCCCACACAATCTCATTGCCTGGGAGAGGACTCTTATGGCTTTGAAGTATGGTGTAGTGGATACAGCATGCAACTGCCACCTTGTTGGCCAGTGTTCAAGTCCCCTGGTGGGTTGAGTGTCTAAAAAGTTATAAACTTCAGCTACTGGAATAGGGTAGTCTGTGCATTAAGCATTTGGCACTTAGTTTTCCCATATAACAGGAACCGATGAAAGAGCATTAGAGGTCCCACACTATCTCATTGCCTGGCAGAGGACTCTTATGGCTTTGAAGTATGGTGTAGTGGATACAGCATGCAACTGCCACCTTGTTGGCCAGTCTTCGAGTCCCCTGGTGGGTTGAGTGTCTAAAAAGTTATAAATTTCAGGTACTGGAATAGGGTAGTCTGTGCATTAAGCATTTGGCACTGAGTTTTCCCATATAACAGGAACCGATGAAAGAGCATCAGAGGTCCCACACTATCTCATTGCCTGGGAGAGGATTGGAGTTCTGGTTGGTTAAATACCCCAGAAATTCTAACTCTCTTATATCTTTGAAGTATGGTGTAGTGGATACAGCATGCAACTGCCACCTTGTTGGCCAGTGTTCGAGTCCCCTGGTGGGTTGAGTGTCTAAAAAGTTATAAACTTCAGCTACTGGAATAGGGTAGTCTGTGCATTAAGCATTTGGCACTGAGTTTTCCCATATAACAGGAACCGATGAAAGAGCATCAGAGGTCCCACACTATCTCATTGCCTGGGAGAGGATTGGAGTTCTGGTTGGTTAAATACCCCAGAAATCCTACCTCTCTTATATCTTTGAAGTATGGTGTAGTGGATACAGCATGCAACTGCCACCTTGTTGGCCAGTGTTCGATTCCCCTGGTGGGTTGAGTGTCTAAAAAGTTATAAACTTCAGCTACTGGAATAGGGAAGTCTGTGCATTAAGCATTTGGCACTGAGTTTTCCCATATAACAGGAACCGATGAAAGAGCATCAGAGATCCCACACTATTTCATTGCCTGGGAGAGGATTGGAGTTCTGGTTGGTTAAATACCCCAGAATTCCTACCTCTCTTATGGCTTTGAAGTATGGTGTAGTGGATACAGCATGCAAATGCCACCTTGTAGGCCAGTGTTCGAGTCCCCTGGTGGGTTGAGTGTCTAAAAAGTTATAAACTTCAGCTACTGGAATAGGGTAGTCTGTGCATTAAGCATTTGGCACTGAGTTTTCCCATATAACAGGAACCGATGAAAGAGCATCAGAGGTCCCACACTATCTCATTGCCTGGGAGAGGATTGGAGTTCTGGTTGGTTAAATACCCCAGAATTCCTGCCTCTCTTATGGCTTTGAAATATGGTGTAGTGGATACAGAATGCAACTGCCACCTTGTTGGCCAGTGTTCGAGTCCCCTGGTGGGTTGAGTGTCTAAAAAGTTATAAACTTCAGCTACTGGAATAGGGTAGTCTGTGCATTAAGCATTTGGCACTGAGTTTTCCCATATAACAGGAACCGATGAAAGAGCATCAGAGGTCCCACACTATCTCATTGCCTGAGAGAGGATTGGAGTTCTGGTTGGTAAAATACCCCAGAAATCCTACCTCTCTTATATCTTTGAAGTATGGTGTAGTAGATACAGCATGCAACTGCCACCTTGTTGGCCAGTGTTCGAGTCCCCTGGTGGGTTGAGTGTCTAAAAAGTTATAAACTTCAGCTACTGGAATAGGGTAGTCTGTGCATTAGGCATTTGGCACTGAGTTTTCCCATATAACAGGAACCGATGAAAGAGCATCAGAGGTCCCACACTATCTCATTGCCTGGGAGAGGATTGGAGTTCTGGTTGGTTAAATACCCCAGAAATCCTACCTCTCTTATATCTTTGAAGTATGGTGTAGTGGATACAGCATGCAACTGCCACCTTGTTGGCCAGTGTTCGAGTCCCCTGGTGGGTTGAGTGTCTAAAAAGTTATAAACTTCAGCTATTGGAATAGGGAAGTCTGTGAATTAAGCATTTGGCACTGAGTTTTCCCATATAACAGGAACCGATGAAAGAGCATCAGAGATCCCACACTATTTCATTGCCTGGGAGAGAATTGGAGTTCTGGTTGGTTAAATACCCCAGAATTCCTACCTCTCTTATGGCTTTGAAGTATGGTGTAGTGGATACAGCATGCAACTGCCACCTTGTTGGCCAGTGTTCGAGTCCCCTGGTGGGTTGAGTGTCTAAAAAGTTATAAACTTCAGCTACTGGAATAGGGTAGTCTGTGCATTAGGCATTTGGCACTGAGTTTTCCCATATAACAGGAACCGATGAAAGAGCATCAGAGGTCCCACACTATCTCATTGCCTGGGAGAGGATTGGAGTTCTGGTTGGTTAAATACCCCTGAATTCCTGCCTCTCTTATGGCTTTGAAATATGGTGTAGTGGATACAGAATGCAACTGCCACCTTGTTGGCCAGTGTTCGAGTCCCCTGGTGGGTTGAGTGTCTAAAAAGTTATAAACTTCAGCTACTGGAATAGGGTAGTCTGTGCATTAAGCATTTGGCACTGAGTTTTCCCATATAACAGGAACCGATGAAAGAGCATCAGAGGTCCCACACTATCTCATTGCCTGAGAGAGGATTGGAGTTCTGGTTGGTAAAATACCCCAGAAATCCTACCTCTCTTATATCTTTGAAGTATGGTGTAGTGGATACAGCATGCAACTGCCACCTTGTTGGCCAGTGTTCGAGTCCCCTGGTGGGTTGAGTGTCTAAAAAGTTATAAACTTCAGCTACTGGAATAGGATAGTCTGTGCATTAGGCATTTGGCACTGAGTTTTCCCATATAACAGGAACCGATGAAAGAGCATCAGAGGTCCCACACTATCTCATTGCCTGGGAGAGGATTGGAGTTCTGGTTGGTTA
Organism: Procambarus clarkii; assembly: GCF_040958095.1. Lineage (NCBI taxonomy): Eukaryota > Metazoa > Arthropoda > Malacostraca > Decapoda > Cambaridae > Procambarus > Procambarus clarkii. The sequence goes on along the minus strand of NC_091221.1, from coordinate 26,166,649 downwards.
AATACCCCAGAAATCCTACCTCTCTTATATCTTTGAAGTATGGTGTAGTGGATACAGCATGCAACTGCCACCTTGTTGGCCAGTGTTCGAGTCCCTTGGTGGGTTGAGTGTCTAAAAAGTTATAAACTTTTGCTACTGGAATAGGGTAGTCTGTGCCTTAAGCATTTGGCACTGAGTTTTCCCATATAACAGGAACTGATGAAAGAGCATCAGAGGTCCCACACTATCTCATTGCCTGGGAGAGGATTGGAGTTCTGGTTGGTTAAATACCCCAGAATTCCTACCTCTCTTATGGCTTTAAAGTATGGTGTAGTGGATACAGCATGCAGCTGCCACCTTGTTGGCCAGTGTTCGAGTCCCTTGGTGGGTTGAGTGTCTAAAAAGTTATAAACTTCAGCTATTGGAATAGGGTAGTCTGTGCATTAAGCATTTGGCACTGAGTTTTCACATATAACAGGAACTGATGAAAGAGCATCAGAGGTCCCACACTATCTCATTGCCTGGGAGAGGATTGGAGTTCTGGTTGGTTAAATACCCCAGAATTCCTACCTCTCTTATGGCTTTGAAGTATGGTGTAGTGGATACAGCATGCAGCTGCCACCTTGTTGGCCAGTGTTCGAGTCCCCTGGTGGGTTGAGTATCTAAAAAGTTATAAACTTCAGCTACTGGAATAGGGTAGTCTGTGCATTAAGCATTTAGCACTGAGTTTTCCCATATAACAGGAACCGATGAAAGAGCCTCAGAGGTCCCACACTATCTCATTGCCTGGGAGAGGATTGGAGTTCTGGTTGGTTAAATACCCCAGAATTCCTATCGCTCTTATGGCTTTGAAGTATGGCGTAGTGGATACAGCATGCAACTGCCACCTTGTTGGCCAGTGTTCGAGTCCCCTGGTGGGTTGAGTGTCTAAAAAGTTATAAACTTCAGCTACTGGAATAGAGTAGTCTGTGCATTAAGCATTTGGCACTGAGTTTTCCCATATAACAGGAACCGATGAAAGAGCATCAGAGGTCCCACACTATCTCATTGCGTGGGAGAGGATTGGAGTTCTGGTTGGTTAAATACCCCAGCATTCCTACCTCTCTTATGGCTTTGAAGTATGGTGTAGTGGATACAGCATGCAACTGCCACTTTGTTGGCCAGTGTTCGAGTACCCTGGTGGGTTGAGTGTCTAAAAATTTATAAACTTCAGCTACTGGAATAGGGTAGTCTGTGCATTAAGCATTTGGCACTGAGTTTTCCCATATAACAGGAACCGATGAAAGAGCATCAGAGGTCCCACTCTATCTCATTGCCTGGGAGAGGATTGGAGTTCTGGTTGGTTAAATACCCCAGAATTCCTACCTCTCTTATGGCTTTGAAGTATGGTGTAGTGGATACAGCATGCAACTGCCACTTTGTTGGCCAGTGTTCGAGTACCCTGGTGGGTTGAGTGTCTAAAAAGTTATAAACTTCAGCTACTGGAATAGGGTAGTCTGTGCATTAAGCATTTGGCACTGAGTTTTCCCATATAACACGAACCGATGAAAGAGCATCAGAGGTCCCACACAATCTCATTGCCTGGGAGAGGACTCTTATGGCTTTGAAGTATGGTGTAGTGGATACAGCATGCAACTGCCACCTTGTTGGCCAGTGTTCAAGTCCCCTGGTGGGTTGAGTGTCTAAAAAGTTATAAACTTCAGCTACTGGAATAGGGTAGTCTGTGCATTAAGCATTTGGCACTTAGTTTTCCCATATAACAGGAACCGATGAAAGAGCATTAGAGGTCCCACACTATCTCATTGCCTGGCAGAGGACTCTTATGGCTTTGAAGTATGGTGTAGTGGATACAGCATGCAACTGCCACCTTGTTGGCCAGTGTTCGAGTCCCCTGGTGGGTTGAGTGTCTAAAAAGTTATAAATTTCAGGTACTGGAATAGGGTAGTCTGTGCATTAAGCATTTGGCACTGAGTTTTCCCATATAACAGGAACCAATGAAAGAGCATCAGAGGTCCCACACTATCTCATTGCCTGGGAGAGGATTGGAGTTCTGGTTGGTTAAATACCCCAGAAATTCTAACTCTCTTATATCTTTGAAGTATGGTGTAGTGGATACAGCATGCAACTGCCACCTTGTTGGCCAGTGTTCGAGTCCCCTGGTGGGTTGAGTGTCTAAAAAGTTATAAACTTCAGCTACTGGAATAGGGTAGTCTGTGCATTAAGCATTTGGCACTGAGTTTTCCCATATAACAGGAACCGATGAAAGAGCATCAGAGGTCCCACACTATCTCATTGCCTGGGAGAGGATTGGAGTTCTGGTTGGTTAAATACCCCAGAAATCCTACCTCTCTTATATCTTTGAAGTATGGTGTAGTGGATACAGCATGCAACTGCCACCTTGTTGGCCAGTGTTCGATTCCCCTGGTGGGTTGAGTGTCTAAAAAGTTATAAACTTCAGCTACTGGAATAGGGAAGTCTGTGCATTAAGCATTTGGCACTGAGTTTTCCCATATAACAGGAACCGATGAAAGAGCATCAGAGATCCCACACTATTTCATTGCCTGGGAGAGGATTGGAGTTCTGGTTGGTTAAATACCCCAGAATTCCTACCTCTCATATGGCTTTGAAGTATGGTGTAGTGGATACAGCATGCAAATGCCACCTTGTAGGCCAGTGTTCGAGTCCCCTGGTGGGTTGAGTGTCTAAAAAGTTATAAACTTCAGCTACTGGAATAGGGTAGTCTGTGCATTAAGCATTTGGCACTGAGTTTTCCCATATAACAGGAACCGATGAAAGAGCATCAGAGGTCCCACACTATCTCATTGCCTGGGAGAGGATTGGAGTTCTGGTTGGTTAAATACCCCAGAATTCCTGCCTCTCTTATGGCTTTGAAATATGGTGTAGTGGATACAGAATGCAACTGCCACCTTGTTGGCCAGTGTTCGAGTCCCCTGGTGGGTTGAGTGTCTAAAAAGTTATAAACTTCAGCTACTGGAATAGGGTAGTCTGTGCATTAAGCATTTGGCACTGAGTTTTCCCATATAACAGGAACCGATGAAAGAGCATCAGAGGTCCCACACTATCTCATTGCCTGAGAGAGGATTGGAGTTCTGGTTGGTAAAATACCCCAGAAATCCTACCTCTCTTATATCTTTGAAGTATGGTGTAGTAGATACAGCATGCAACTGCCACCTTGTTGGCCAGTGTTCGAGTCCCCTGGTGGGTTGAGTGTCTAAAAAGTTATAAACTTCAGCTACTGGAATAGGGTAGTCTGTGCATTAGGCATTTGGCACTGAGTTTTCCCATATAACAGGAACCGATGAAAGAGCATCAGAGGTCCCACACTATCTCATTGCCTGGGAGAGGATTGGAGTTCTGGTTGGTTAAATACCCCAGAAATCCTACCTCTCTTATATCTTTGAAGTATGGTGTAGTGGATACAGCATGCAACTGCCACCTTGTTGGCCAGTGTTCGAGTCCCCTGGTGGGTTGAGTGTCTAAAAAGTTATAAACTTCAGCTATTGGAATAGGGAAGTCTGTGAATTAAGCATTTGGCACTGAGTTTTCCCATATAACAGGAACCGATGAAAGAGCATCAGAGATCCCACACTATTTCATTGCCTGGGAGAGAATTGGAGTTCTGGTTGGTTAAATACCCCAGAATTCCTACCTCTCTTATGGCTTTGAAGTATGGTGTAGTGGATACAGCATGCAACTGCCACCTTGTTGGCCAGTGTTCGAGTCCCCTGGTGGGTTGAGTGTCTAAAAAGTTATAAACTTCAACTACTGGAATAGGGTAGTCTGTGCATTAGGCATTTGGCACTGAGTTTTCCCATATAACAGGAACCGATGAAAGAGCATCAGAGGTCCCACACTATCTCATTGCCTGGGAGAGGATTGGAGTTCTGGTTGGTTAAATACCCCTGAATTCCTGCCTCTCTTATGGCTTTGAAATATGGTGTAGTGGATACAGAATGCAACTGCCACCTTGTTGGCCAGTGTTCGAGTCCCCTGGTGGGTTGAGTGTCTAAAAAGTTATAAACTTCAGCTACTGGAATAGGGTAGTCTGTGCATTAAGCATTTGGCACTGAGTTTTCCCATATAACAGGAACCGATGAAAGAGCATCAGAGGTCCCACACTATCTCATTGCCTGAGAGAGGATTGGAGTTCTGGTTGGTAAAATACCCCAGAAATCCTACCTCTCTTATATCTTTGAAGTATGGTGTAGTGGATACAGCATGCAACTGCCACCTTGTTGGCCAGTGTTCGAGTCCCCTGGTGGGTTGAGTGTCTAAAAAGTTATAAACTTCAGCTACTGGAATAGGATAGTCTGTGCATTAGGCATTTGGCACTGAGTTTTCCCATATAACAGGAACCGATGAAAGAGCATCAGAGGTCCCACACTATCTCATTGCCTGGGAGAGGATTGGAGTTCTGGTTGGTTAAATACCCCAGAAATCCTACCTCTCTTATATCTTTGAAGTATGGTGTAGTGGATACAGCATGCAACTGCCACCTTGTTGGCCAGTGTTCGAGTCCCCTGGTGGGTTGAGTGTCTAAAAAGTTATAAACTTCAGCTACTGGAATAGGGTAGTCTGTGCATTAAGCATTTGGCACTGAGTTTTCCCATATAACAGGAACCGATGAAAGAGCATCAGAGGTCCCACACTATCTCATTGCCTGGGAGAGGATTGGAGTTCTGGTTGGTTAAATACCCCAGAAATCCTACCTCTCTTATATCTTTGAAGTATGGTGTAGTGGATACAGCATGCAACTGCCACCTTGTTGGCCAGTGTTCGAGTCCCCTGGTGGGTTGAGTGTCTAAAAAGTTATAAACTTCAGCTATTGGAATAGGGAAGTCTGTGAATTAAGCATTTGGCACTGAGTTTTCCCATATAACAGGAACCGATGAAAGAGCATCAGAGATCCCACACTATTTCATTGCCTGGGAGAGGATTGGAGTTCTGGTTGGTTAAATACCCCAGAATTCCTACCTCTCTTATGGCTTTGAAGTATGGTGTAGTGGATACAGCATGCAACTGCCACCTTGTTGGCCAGTGTTCGAGTCCCCTGGTGGGTTGAGTGTCTAAAAAGTTATATACTTCTGCTACTGGAATAGGGTAGTCTGTGCATTAAGCATTTGGCACTGAGTTTTCCCATATAACAGGAACCGATGAAAGAGCATCAGAGGTCCCACACTATCTCATTGCCTGGGAGAGGATTGGAGTTCTGGTTGGTTAAATACCCCAGAAATCCTACCTCTCTTATATCTTTGAAGTATGGTGTAGTGGATACAGAATGCAACTGCCACCTTGTTGGCCAGTGTTCGAGTCCCCTGGTGGGTTGAGTGTCTAAAAAGTTATAAACTTCAGCTACTGGAATAGGGTAGTCTGTGCATTAAGCATTTGGCACTGAGTTTTCCCATATAACAGGAACCGATGAAAGAGCATCAGAGGTCCCACACTATCTCATTGCCTGGGAGAGGATTGGAGTTCTGGTTGGTTAAATACCCCAGAAATCCTACCTCTCTTATATCTTTGAAGTATGGTGTAGTGGATACTGCATGCAACTACCACCTTGTTGGCCAGTGTTCGAGTCCCCTGGTGGGTTGAGTGTCTAAAAAGTTATAAACTTCAGCTATTGGAATAGGGAAGTCTGTGAATTAAGCATTTGGCACTGAGTTTTCCCATATAACAGGAACCGATGAAAGAGCATCAGAGATCCCACACGATCCCACACTGGATACAGCATGCAACTGCCACCTTGTTGGCCAGTGTTCGAGTCCCCTGGTGGGTTGAGTGTCTAAAAAGTTATAAACTTCAGCTATTGGAATAGGGAAGTCTGTGAATTAAGCATTTGGCACTGAGTTTTCCCATATAACAGGAACCGATGAAAGAGCATCAGAGATCCCACACTATTTCATTGCCTGGGAGAGGATTGGTGTTCTGGTTGGTTAAATACCCCAGAATTCCTACCTCTCTTATGGCTTTGAAGTATGGTGTAGTGGATACAGCATGCAACTGCCACCTTGTAGGCCAGTGTTCGAGTCCCCTGGTGGGTTGAGTGTCTAAAAAGTTATAAACTTCAGCTACTGGAATAGGGTAGTCTGTGCATTAAGCATTTGGCACTGAGTTTTCCCTTATAACAGGAACCGATGAAAGAGCATCAGAGGTCCCACACTATCTCATTGCCTGGGAGAGGATTGGAGTTCTGGTTGGTTAAATACCCCAGAAATCCTACCTCTCTTATATCTTTGAAGTATGGTGTAGTGGATACAGCATGCAACTGCCACCTTGTTGGCCAGTGTTCGAGTCCCCTGGTGGGTTGAGTGTCTAAAAAGTTATAAACTTCAGCTACTGAATAGGGAAGTCTGTGCATTAAGCATTTGGCACTGAGTTTTCCCATATAACAGGAACCGATGAAAGAGCATCAGAGGTCCCACACTATTTCATTGCCTGGGAGAGGATTGGAGTTCTGGTTGGTTAAATACCCCAGAATTCCTACCTCTCTTATGGCTTTGAAGTATGGTGTAGTGGATACAGCATGCAACTGCCACCTTGTAGGCCAGTGTTCGAGTCCCCTGGTGGGTTGAGTGTCTAAAAAGTTATAAACTTCAGCTACTGGAATAGGGTAGTCTGTGCATTAAGCATTTGGCACTGAGTTTTCCCATATAACAGGAACCGATGAAAGAGCATCAGAGGTCCCACACTATCTCATTGCCTGGGAGAGGATTGGAGTTCTGGTTGGTTAAATACCCCAGAAATCCTACCTCTCTTATATCTTTGAAGTATGGTGTAGTGGATACAGCATGCAACTGCCACCTTGTTGGCCAGTGTTCGAGTCCCCTGGTGGGTTGAGTGTCTAAAAAGTTATAAACTTCAGCTATTGGAATAGGGAAGTCTGTGAATTAAGCATTTGGCACTGAGTTTTCCCATATAACAGGAACCGATGAAAGAGCATCAGAGGTCCCACACTATCTCATTGCCTGGGAGAGGATTGGAGTTCTGGTTGGTTAAATACCCCAGAAATCCTACCTCTCTTATATCTTTGAAGTATGGTGTAGTGGATACAGCATGCAACTGCCAACTTGTTGGCCAGTGTTCGAGTCCCCTGGTGGGTTGAGTGTCTAAAAAGTTATAAACTTCAGCTATTGGAATAGGGAAGTCTGTGAATTAAGCATTTGGCACTGAGTTTTCCCATATAACAGGAACCGATGAAAGAGCATCAGAGATCCCACACGATCCCACACTGGATACAGCATGCAACTGCCACCTTGTTGGCCAGTGTTCGAGTCCCCTGGTGGGTTGAGTGTCTAAAAAGTTATAAACTTCAGCTATTGGAATAGGGAAGTCTGTGAATTAAGCATTTGGCACTGAGTTTTCCCATATAACAGGAACCGATGAAAGAGCATCAGAGATCCCACACTATTTCATTGCCTGGGAGAGGATTGGTGTTCTGGTTGGTTAAATACCCCAGAATTCCTACCTCTCTTATGGCTTTGAAGTATGGTGTAGTGGATACAGCATGCAACTGCCACCTTGTAGGCCAGTGTTCGAGTCCCCTGGTGGGTTGAGTGTCTAAAAAGTTATAAACTTCAGCTACTGGAATAGGGTAGTCTGTGCATTAAGCATTTGGCACTGAGTTTTCCCTTATAACAGGAACCGATGAAACTAGCATCAGAGGTCCCACACTATCTCATTGCCTGGGAGAGGATTGGAGTTCTGGTTGGTTAAATACCCCAGAAATCCTACCTCTCTTATATCTTTGAAGTATGGTGTAGTGGATACAGCATGCAACTGCCACCTTGTTGGCCAGTGTTCGAGTCCCCTGGTGGGTTGAGTGTCTAAAAAGTTATAAACTTCAGCTACTGGAATAGGGTAGTCTGTGCATTAAGCATTTGGCACTGAGTTTTCCCATATAACAGGAACCGATGAAAGAGCATCAGAGGTCCCACACTATCTCATTGCCTGGGAGAGGATTGGAGTTCTGGTTGGTTAAATACCCCAGAAATCCTACCTCTCTTATATCTTTGAAGTATGGTGTAGTGGATACAGCATGCAACTGCCACCTTGTTGGCCAGTGTTCGAGTCCCCTGGTGGGTTGAGTGTCTAAAAAGTTATAAACTTCAGCTACTGGAATAGGGAAGTCTGTGCATTAAGCATTTGGCACTGAGTTTTCCCATATAACAGGAACCGATGAAAGAGCATCAGAGGTCCCAAACTATTTCATTGCCTGGGAGAGGATTGGAGTTCTGGTTGGTTAAATACCCCAGAATTCCTACCTCTCTTATGGCTTTGAAGTATGGTGTAGTGGATACAGCATGCAACTGCCACCTTGTAGGCCAGTCTTCGAGTCCCCTGGTGGGTTGAGTGTCTAAAAAGTTATAAACTTCAGCTACTGGAATAGGGTAGTCTGTGCATTAAGCATTTGGCACTGAGTTTTCCCATATAACAGAAACCGATGAAAGAGCATCAGAGGTCCCACACTATCTCATTGCCTGGGAGAGGATTGGAGTTCTGGTTGGTTAAATACCCCAGAAATCCTACCTCTCTTATATCTTTGAAGTATGGTGTAGTGGATACAGCATGCAACTGCCACCTTGTTGGCCAGTGTTCGAGTCCCTTGGTGGGTTGAGTGTCTAAAAAGTTATAAACTTCAGCTACTGGAATAGGGTAGTCTGTGCATTAAGCATTTGGCACTGAGTTTTCCTATATAACAGGAACTGATGAAAGAGCATCAGAGGTCCCACACTATCTCATTGCCTGGGAGAGGATTGGAGTTCTGGTTGGTTAAATACCCCAGAATTCCTACCTCTCTTATGGCTTTGAAGTATGGTGTAGTGGATACAGCATGCAGCTGCCACCTTGTTGGCCAGTGTTCGAGTCCCCTGGTGGGTTGAGTGTCTAAAAAGTTATAAACTTCAGCTACTGGAATATAGTAGTCTGTGAATTAAGCATTTGGCACTGAGTTTTCCCATATAACAGGAACCGATGAAAGAGCCTCAGAGGTCCCACACTATCTCATTGCCTGGGAGAGGATTGGAGTTCTGGTTGGTTAAATACCCCAGAATTCCTATCGCTCTTATTGCTTTGAAGTATGGTGTAGTGGATACAGCATGCAACTGCCACCTTGTTGGCCAGTGTTCGAGTCCCCTGGTGGGTTGAGTGTCTAAAAAGTTATAAACTTCAACTACTGGAATAGAGTAGTCTGTGCATTAAGCATTTGGCACTGAGTTTTCCCATATAACAGGAACCGATGAAAGAGCATCAGAGGTCCCACACTATCTCATTGCCTGGGAGAGGATTGGAGTTCTGGTTGGTTATATACCCCAGAATCCCTACCTCTCTTATGGCTTTGAAGTATGGTGTAGTGGATACAGCATGCAACTGCCACCTTGTTGGCCAGTGTTCGAGTCCCCTGGTGGGTTGAGTGTCTAAAAAGTTATAAACTTCAGCTACTGGAATAGGGTAGTGTGTGCATTAAGCATTTGGCACTGAGTTTTCCCATATAACAGGAACCGATGAAAGAGCATCAGAGGTCCCACACTATCTCATTGCCTGGGAGAGGATTGGAGTTCTGGTTGGTTAAATACCCCAGAATTCCTACCTCTCTTATGGCTTTGAAGTATGGTGTAGTGGATACAGCATGCAACTGCCACTTTGTTGGCCAGTGTTCGAGTACCCTGGTGGGTTGAGTGTCTAAAAAGTTATAAACTTCAGCTACTGGAATAGGGTAGTCTGTGCATTAAGCATTTGGCACTGAGTTTTCCCATATAACAGGAACCGATGAAAGAGCATCAGAGGTCCCACACTATCTCATTGCCTGGGAGAGGATTGGAGTTCTGGTTGGTTAAATACCCCAGAAATCCTACCTCTCTTATATCTTTGAAGTATGGTGTAGTGGATACAGCATGCAACTGCCACCTTGTTGGCCAGTGTTCGAGTCCCCTGGTGGGTTGAGTGTCTAAAAAGTTATAAACTTCAGCTACTGGAATAGGGTAGTCTGTGCATTAAGCATTTGGCACTGAGTTTTCCCATATAACAGGAACCGATGAAAGAGCATCAGAGGTCCCACACTATCTCATTGCCTGGGAGAGGATTGGAGTTCTGGTTGGTTAAATACCCCAGAATCCCTACCTCTCTTATGGCTTTGAAGTATGGTGTAGTGGATACAGCATGCAACTGCCACCTTGTTGGCCAGTGTTCGAGTCCCCTGGTGGGTTGAGTGTCTAAAAAGTTATAAACTTCAGCTACTGGAATAGGGTAGTCTGTGCATTAAGCATTTGGCACTGAGTTTTCCCATATAACAGGAACCGATGAAAGAGCATCAGAGGTCCCACACTATCTCATTGCCTGGGAGAGGATTGGAGTTCTGGTTGGTTATATACCCCAGAATCCCTACCTCTCTTATGGCTTTGAAGTATGGTGTAGTGGATACAGCATGCAACTGCCACCTTGTTGGCCAGTGTTCGAGTCCCCTGGTGGGTTGAGTGTCTAAAAAGTTATAAACTTCAGCTACTGGAATAGGGTAGTCTGTGCATTAAGCATTTGGCACTGAGTTTTCCCATATAACAGGAACCGATGAAAGAGCATCAGAGGTCCCACACTATCTCATTGCCTGGGAGAGGATTGGAGTTCTGGTTGGTTAAATAACCCAGAATTCCTACCTCTCTTATGGCTTTGAAGTATGGTGTAGTGGATACAGCATGCAACTGCCACTTTGTTGGCCAGTGTTCGAGTACCCTGGTGGGTTGAGTGTCTAAAAAGTTATAAACTTCAGCTACTGGAATAGGGTAGTCTGTGCATTAAGCATTTGGCACTGAGTTTTCCCATATAACAGGAACCGATGAAAGAGCATCAGAGGTCCCACACTATCTCATTGCCTGGGAGAGGATTGGAGTTCTGGTTGGTTAAATACCCCAGAAATCCTACCTCTCTTATATCTTTGAAGTATGGTGTAGTGGATACAGCATGCAACTGCCACCTTGTTGGCCAGTGTTCGAGTCCCCTGGTGGGTTGAGTGTCTAAAAAGTTATAAACTTCAGCTACTGGAATAGGGTAGTCTGTGCATTGAGCATTTGGCACTGAGTTTTCCCATATAACAGGAACCGATGAAAGAGCATCAGAGGTCCCACACTATCTCATTGCCTGGGAGAGGATTGGAGTTCTGGTTGGTTAAATACCCCAGAAATACTACCTCTCTTATATCTTTGAAGTATGGTGTAGTGGATACAGCATGCAACTGCCACCTTGTTGGCCAGTGTTCGAGTCCCCTGGTGGGTTGAGTGTCTAAAAAGTTATAAACTTCAGCTACTGGAATAGGGAAGTCTGTGCATTAAGCATTTGGCACTGAGTTTTCCCATATAACAGGAACCGATGAAAGAGCATCAGAGATCCCACACTATTTCATTGCCTGGGAGAGGATTGGAGTTCTGGTTGGTTAAATACCCCAGAATTCCTACCTTTCTTATGGCTTTGAAGTATGGTGTAGTGGGTACAGCATGCAACTGCCACCTTGTTGGCCAGTGTTCGAGTCCCCTGGTGGGTTGAGTGTCTAAAAAGTTATAAACTTCAGCTACTGGAATAGGGAAGTCTGTGCATTAAGCATTTGGCACTGAGTTTTCCCATATAACAGGAACCGATGAAAGAGCAGCAGAGGTCCCACACTATTTCATTGCCTGGGAGAGGATTGGAGTTCTGGTTGGTTAAATACCCCAGAATTCCTACCTCTCTTATGGCTTTGAAGTATGGTGTAGTGGATACAGCATGCAACTGCCACCTTGTAGGCCAGTGTTCGAGTCCCCTGGTGGGTTGAGTGTCTAAAAAGGTATAAACTTCAGCTACTGGAATAGGGTAGTCTGTGCATTAGGCATTTGGCACTGAGTTTTCCCATATAACAGGAACCGATGAAAGAGCATCAGCGATCCCACACTATTTCATTGCCTGGGAGAGGATTGGAGTTCTGGTTGGTTAAATACCCCAGAATTCCTACCTTTCTTATGGCTTTGAAGTATGGTGTAGTGGATACAGCATGCAACTGCCACCTTGTAGGCCAGTGTTCGAGTCCCCTGGTGGGTTGAGTGTCTAAAAAGTTATAAACTTCAGCTACTGGAATAGGGTAGTCTGTGCATTAAGCATTTGGCACTGCGTTTTCCCATATAACAGGAACCGATGAAAGAGCATCAGAGGTACCACACTATCTCATTGCCTAGGAGAGGATTGGAGTTCTGGTTGGTTAAATACCCCAGAATTCCTGCCTCTCTTATGGCTTTGAGGTATGGTGTAGTGGATACAGCATGCAACTGCCACCTTGTTGGCCAGTGTTCGAGTCCCCTGGTGGGTTGAGTGTCTAAAAAGTTATAAACTTCAGCTACTGGAATAGGGTAGTCTGTGCATTAAGCATTTGGCACTGAGTTTACCCTTATAACAGGAACCGATGAAAGAGCATCAGAGGTCCCACACTATCTCATTGCCTGGGAGAGGATTGGAGTTCTGGTTGGTTAAATACCCCAGAAATCCTACCTCTCTTATATCTTTGAAGTATGGTGTAGTGGATACAGCATGCAACTGCCACCTTGTTGGCCAGTGTTCGAGTCCCCTGGTGGGTTGAGTGTCTAAAAAGTTATAAACTTCAGCTACTGGAATAGGGTAGTCTGTGCATTAAGCATTTGGCACTGAGTTTTCCCATATAACAGGAACCGATGAAAGAGCATCAGAGGTCCCACACTATCTCATTGCCTGGGAGAGGATTGGAGTTCTGGTTGGTTAAATACTCCAGAAATCCTACCTCTCTTATATCTTTTAAGTATGGTGTAGTGGATACAGCATGCAACTGCCACCTTGTTGTCCAGTGTTCGAGTCCCCTGGTGGGTTGAGTGTCTAAAAAGTTATAAACTTCAGCTACTGGAATAGGGAAGTCTGTGCATTAAACATTTGGCACTGAGTTTTCCCATATAACAGGAACCGATGAAAGAGCATCAGAGGTCCCACACTATTTCATTGCCTGGGAGAGGATTGGAGTTCTGGTTGGTTAAATACCCCAGAATTCCTACCTCTCTTATGGCTTTGAAGTATGGTGTATTGGATACAGCATGCAACTGCCACCTTGTAGGCCAGTGTTCGAGTCCCCTGGTGGGTTGAGTGTCTAAAAAGTTATAAACTTCAGCTACTGGAATAGGGTAGTCTGTGCATTAAGCATTTGGCACTGCGTTTTCCCATATAACAGGAACCGATGAAAGAGCATCAGAGGTACCACACTATCTCATTGCCTAGGAGAGGATTGGAGTTCTGGTTGGTTAAATACCCCAGAATTCCTGCCTCTCTTATGGCTTTGAAGTATGGTGTAGTGGATACAGCATGCAACTGCCACCTTGTTGGCCAGTGTTCGAGTCCCCTGGTGGGTTGAGTGTCTAAAAAGTTATAAACTTCAGCTACTGGAATAGGGTAGTCTGTGCATTAAGCATTTGGCACTGAGTTTTCCCATATAACAGGAACCGATGAAAGAGCATCAGAGGTCCCACACTATCTCATTGCCTGGGAGAGGATTGGAGTTCTGGTTGGTTAAATACCCCAGAAATCCTACCTCTCTTATATCTTTTAAGTATGGTGTAGTGGATACAGCATGCAACTGCCACCTTGTTGGCCAGTGTTCGAGTCCCCTGGTGGGTTGAGTGTCTAAAAAGTTATAAACTTCAGCTACTGGAATAGGGAAGTCTGTGCATTAAGCATTTGGCACTGAGTTTTCCCATATAACAGGAACCGATGAAAGAGCATCAGAGGTCCCACACTATCTCATTGCCTGGGAGAGGATTGGAGTTCTGGTTGGTTAAATACCACAGAAATCCTACCTCTCTTATATCTTTTAAGTATGGTGTAGTGGATACAGCATGCAACTGCCACCTTGTTGGCCAGTGTTCGAGTCCCCTGGTGGGTTGAGTGTCTAAAAAGTTATAAACTTCAGCTACTGGAATAGGGAAGTCTGTGCATTAAGCATTTGGCACTGAGTTTTCCCATATAACAGGAACCGATGAAAGAGCAGCAGAGGTCCCACACTATTTCATTGCCTGGGAGAGGATTGGAGTTCTGGTTGGTTAAATACCCCAGAATTCCTACCTCTCTTATGGCTTTGAAGTATGGTGTAGTGGATACAGCATGCAACTGCCACCTTGTAGGCCAGTGTTCGAGTCCCCTGGTGGGTTGAGTGTCTAAAAAGGTATAAACTTCAGCTACTGGAATAGGGTAGTCTGTGCATTAAGCATTTGGCACTGAGTTTTCCCATATAACAGGAACCGATGAAAGAGCATCAGCGATCCCACACTATTTCATTGCCTGGGAGAGGATTGGAGTTCTGGTTGGTTAAATACCCCAGAATTCCTACCTTTCTTATGGCTTTGAAGTATGGTGTAGTGGATACAGCATGCAACTGCCACCTTGTAGGCCAGTGTTCGAGTCCCCTGGTGGGTTGAGTGTCTAAAAAGTTATAAACTTCAGCTACTGGAATAGGGTAGTCTGTGCATTAAGCATTTGGCACTGCGTTTTCCCATATAACAGGAACCGATGAAAGAGCATCAGAGGTACCACACTATCTCATTGCCTAGGAGAGGATTGGAGTTCTGGTTGGTTAAATACCCCAGAATTCCTGCCTCTCTTATGGCTTTGAGGTATGGTGTAGTGGATACAGCATGCAACTGCCACCTTGTTGGCCAGTGTTCGAGTCCCCTGGTGGGTTGAGTGTCTAAAAAGTTATAAACTTCAGCTACTGGAATAGGGTAGTCTGTGCATTAAGCATTTGGCACTGAGTTTACCCTTATAACAGGAACCGATGAAAGAGCATCAGAGGTCCCACACTATCTCATTGCCTGGGAGAGGATTGGAGTTCTGGTTGGTTAAATACCCCAGAAATCCTACCTCTCTTATATCTTTGAAGTATGGTGTAGTGGATACAGCATGCAACTGCCACCTTGTTGGCCAGTGTTCGAGTCCCCTGGTGGGTTGAGTGTCTAAAAAGTTATAAACTTCAGCTACTGGAATAGGGTAGTCTGTGCATTAAGCATTTGGCACTGAGTTTTCCCATATAACAGGAACCGATGAAAGAGCATCAGAGGTCCCACACTATCTCATTGCCTGGGAGAGGATTGGAGTTCTGGTTGGTTAAATACTCCAGAAATCCTACCTCTCTTATATCTTTTAAGTATGGTGTAGTGGATACAGCATGCAACTGCCACCTTGTTGTCCAGTGTTCGAGTCCCCTGGTGGGTTGAGTGTCTAAAAAGTTATAAACTTCAGCTACTGGAATAGGGAAGTCTGTGCATTAAACATTTGGCACTGAGTTTTCCCATATAACAGGAACCGATGAAAGAGCATCAGAGGTCCCACACTATTTCATTGCCTGGGAGAGGATTGGAGTTCTGGTTGGTTAAATACCCCAGAATTCCTACCTCTCTTATGGCTTTGAAGTATGGTGTAGTGGATACAGCATGCAACTGCCACCTTGTAGGCCAGTGTTCGAGTCCCCTGGTGGGTTGAGTGTCTAAAAAGGTATAAACTTCAGCTACTGGAATAGGGTAGTCTGTGCATTAAGCATTTGGCACTGAGTTTTCCCATATAACAGGAACCGATGAAAGAGCATCAGAGGTCCCACACTATCTCATTGCCTGGGAGAGGATTGGAGTTCTGGTTGGTTAAATACTCCAGAAATCCTACCTCTCTTATATCTTTTAAGTATGGTGTAGTGGATACAGCATGCAACTGCCACCTTGTTGTCCAGTGTTCGAGTCCCCTGGTGGGTTGAGTGTCTAAAAAGTTATAAACTTCAGCTACTGGAATAGGGAAGTCTGTGCATTAAACATTTGGCACTGAGTTTTCCCATATAACAGGAACCGATGAAAGAGCATCAGAGGTCCCACACTATTTCATTGCCTGGGA
The DNA here is from genome assembly GCF_040958095.1 of Procambarus clarkii. Classification (NCBI taxonomy): domain Eukaryota; kingdom Metazoa; phylum Arthropoda; class Malacostraca; order Decapoda; family Cambaridae; genus Procambarus; species Procambarus clarkii. Next base: position 26,150,746 of record NC_091221.1, on the reverse strand, counting down.
GAGGATTGGAGTTCTGGTTGGTTAAATACCCCAGAATTCCTACCTCTCTTATGGCTTTGAAGTATGGTGTAGTGGATACAGCATGCAACTGCCACCTTGTAGGCCAGTGTTCGAGTCCCCTGGTGGGTTGAGTGTCTAAAAAGGTATAAACTTCAGCTACTGGAATAGGGTAGTCTGTGCATTAAGCATTTGGCACTGAGTTTTCCCATATAACAGGAACCGATGAAAGAGCATCAGAGGTCCCACACTATCTCATTGCGTGGGAGAGGATTGGAGTTCTGGTTGGTTAAATACCCCAGAAATCCTACCTCTCTTATATCGTTGAAGTATGGTGTAGTGGATACAGCATGCAACTGCCACCTTGTTTGCCAGTGTTCGAGTCCCCTGGTGGGTTGAGTGTCTAAAAAGTTATAAACTTCAGCTACTGGAATAGGGTAGTCTGTGCATTAAGCATTTGGCACTGAGTTTTCCCATATAACAGGAACCGATGAAAGAGCATCAGAGGTCCCACACTATCTCATTGCCTGGGAGAGGATTGGAGTTCTGGTTGGTTAAATACTCCAGAATTCCTATCGCTCTTATGGCTTTGAAATATGGTGTAGTGGATACAGCATGCAACTGCCACCTTGTTGGCCAGTGTTCGAGTCCCCTGGTGGGTTGAGTGTCTAAAAAGTTATAAACTTCAGCTACTGGAATATTGTAGTCTGTGCATTAAGCATTTGGCACTGAGTTTTCCCATATAACAGGAACCGATGAAAGAGCATCAGAGGTCCCACACTATCTCATTGCCTGGGAGAGGATTGGAGTTCTGGTTGGTTAAATACCCCAGAATTCCTGCCTCTCTTATGGCTTTGAAGTATGGTGTAGTGGATACAGCATGCAACTGCCACTTTGTTGGCCAGTGTTCGAGTACCCTGGTGGGTTGAGTGTCTAAAAAGTTATAAACTTCAGCTACTGGAATAGGGTAGTCTGTGCATTAAGCATTTGGCACTGAGTTTTCCCATATAACAGGAACCGATGAAAGAGCATCGGAGGTCCCACACAATCTCATTGCCTGGGAGAGGACTCTTATGGCTTTGAAGTATGGTGTAGTGGATACAGCATGCAACTGCCACCTTGTTGGCGAGTGTGTGAGTCCCCTGGTTGGTTGAGTGTCTAAAAAGTTATAAACTTCTGCTACTGGAATAGGGTAGTCTGTGCATTAAGCATTTGGCACTGAGTTTTCCCATATAACAGGAACCGATGCAACTGCCGATGCATTTGGCACTGAGTTTTCCCATATAACAGGAACCGATGAAAGAGCATTAGAGGTCCCACACTATCTCATTGTCTGGAAGAGGACTCTTATGGCTTTGAAGTAAGGTGTAGTGGATACAGCATGCAACTGCCACCTTGTTGGCCAGTGTTCGAGTCCCCTGGTGGGTTGAGTGTCTAAAAAGTTATAAACTTCAGCTACTGAAATAGGGTAGTCTGTGCATTAAGCATTTGGCACTGAGTTTTCCAATATAACAGGAACCGATGAAAGAGCATCAGAGGTCCCACACTATCTCATTGTCTGGGAGAGGACTCTCATGGCTTTGAAGTATGGTGTAGTGGATACAGCATGCAACTGCCACCTTGTTGGCCAGTGTTCGAGTCCCCTGGTTGGTTGAGTGTCTAAAAAGTTATAAACTTCAGCTACTGCAATAGGGTAGTCTGTGCATTAAGCATTTGGCACTGAATTTTCCCATATAACAGGAACCGATGCAACTGCCGATGCATTTGGCACTGAGTTTTCCCATATAACAGGAACCGATGAAAGAGCATTAGAGGTCCCACACTATCTCATTGCCTGGGAGAGGACTCTTATGGCTTTGAAGTATGGTGTAGTGGATACAGCATGCAACTGCCACCTTGTTGGCCAGTGTTCGAGTCCCCTGGTGGGTTGAGTGTCTAAAAAGTTATAAACTTCAGCTACTGGAATAGGGTAGTCTGTGCATTAAGCATTTGGCACTGAGTTTTCCCATATAACAGGAACCGATGAAAGAGCATCAGAGGTCCCACACTATCTCATTGCCTGGGAGATGACTGGAGTTCTGGTTGGTTAAATACCCCAGAAATCCTACCTCTCTTATATCTTTGAAGTATGGTGTAGTGGATACAGCATGCAACTGCCACCTTGTTGGCCAGTGTTCGAGTCCCCTGGTGGGTTGAGTGTCTAAAAAGTTATAAACTTCAGCTACTGGAATATTGTAGTCTGTGCATTAAGCATTTGGCACTGAGTTTTCCCATATAACAGGAACCGATGAAAGAGCATCAGAGGTCCCACACTATCTCATTGCCTGGGAGAGGATTGGAGTTCTGGTTGGTTAAATACCCCAGAATTCCTACCTCTCTTATGGCTTTGAAGTATGGTGTAGTGGATGCAGCATGCAACTGCCACTTTGTTGGCCAGTGTTCGAGTACCCTGGTGGGTTGAGTGTCTAAAAAGTTATAAACTTCAGCTACTGGAATAGGGTAGTCTGTGCATTAAGCATTTGGCACTGAGTTTTCCCATATAACAGGAACCGATGAAAGAGCATCAGAGGTCCCACACAATCTCATTGCCTGGGAGAGGACTCTTATGGCTTTGAAGTATGGTGTAGTGGATACAGCATGCAACTGCCACCTTGTTGGCCAGTGTTCGAGTCCCCTGGTGGATTGAGTGTCTAAAAAGTTATAAACTTCAGCTACTGGAATAGGGTAGTCTGTGCATTAAGCATTTGGCACTGAGTTTTCCCATATAACAGGAACCGATGAAAGAGCATCAGAGGTCCCACACTATCTCATTGCCTGGGAGAGGACTCTTATGGCTTTGAAGTATGGTGTAGTGGATACAGCATGCAACTGCCACCTTGTTGGCCAGTGTTCGATTCCCTGGTTGGTTGAGTGTCTAAAAAGTTATAAACTTCTGCTACTGAAATAGGGTAGTCTGTGCATTAAGCATTTGGCACTGAGTTTTCCCATATAACAGGAACCGATGCAACTGCCGATGCATTTGGCACTGAGTTTTCCCATATAACAGGAACCGATGAAAGAGCATTAGAGGTCCCACACTATCTCATTGCCTGGGAGAGGACTCTTATGGCTTTGAAGTATGGTGTAGTGGATACAGCATGCAACTGCCACCTTGTTGGCCAGTGTTCGAGTCCCCTGGTGGGTTGAGTGTCTAAAAAGTTATAAACTTCAGCTACTGGAATAGGGAAGTCTGTGCATTAAGCATTTGGCACTGAGTTTTCCCATATAACAGGAACCGATGAAAGAGCAGCAGAGGTCCCACACTATTTCATTGCCTGGGAGAGGATTGGAGTTCTGGTTGGTTAAATACCCCAGAATTCCTACCTCTCTTATGGCTTTGAAGTATGGTGTAGTGGATACAGCATGCAACTGCCACCTTGTAGGCCAGTGTTCGAGTCCCCTGGTGGGTTGAGTGTCTAAAAAGGTATAAACTTCAGCTACTGGAATAGGGTAGTCTGTGCATTAAGCATTTGGCACTGAGTTTTCCCATATAACAGGAACCGATGAAAGAGCATCAGCGATCCCACACTATTTCATTGCCTGGGAGAGGATTGGAGTTCTGGTTGGTTAAATACCCCAGAATTCCTACCTTTCTTATGGCTTTGAAGTATGGTGTAGTGGATACAGCATGCAACTGCCACCTTGTAGGCCAGTGTTCGAGTCCCCTGGTGGGTTGAGTGTCTAAAAAGTTATAAACTTCAGCTACTGGAATAGGGTAGTCTGTGCATTAAGCATTTGGCACTGCGTTTTCCCATATAACAGGAACCGATGAAAGAGCATCAGAGGTACCACACTATCTCATTGCCTAGGAGAGGATTGGAGTTCTGGTTGGTTAAATACCCCAGAATTCCTGCCTCTCTTATGGCTTTGAAGTATGGTGTAGTGGATACAGCATGCAACTGCCACCTTGTTGGCCAGTGTTCGAGTCCCCTGGTGGGTTGAGTGTCTAAAAAGTTATAAACTTCAGCTACTGGAATAGGGTAGTCTGTGCATTAAGCATTTGGCACTGAGTTTTCCCATATAACAGGAACCGATGAAAGAGCATCAGAGGTCCCACACTATCTCATTGCCTGGGAGAGGATTGGAGTTCTGGTTGGTTAAATACCCCAGAAATCCTACCTCTCTTATATCTTTTAAGTATGGTGTAGTGGATACAGCATGCAACTGCCACCTTGTTGGCCAGTGTTCGAGTCCCCTGGTGGGTTGAGTGTCTAAAAAGTTATAAACTTCAGCTACTGGAATAGGGTAGTCTGTGCATTAAGCATTTGGCACTGAGTTTTCCCATATAACAGGAACCGATGAAAGAGCATCAGAGGTCCCACACTATCTCATTGCCTGAGAGAGGATTGGAGTTCTGGTTGGTTAAATACCCCAGAAATCCTACCTCTCTTATATCTTTGAAGTATGGTGTAGTGGATACAGCATGCAACTGCCACCTTGTTGGCCAGTGTTCGAGTCCCCTGGTGGGTTGAGTGTCTAAAAAGTTATAAACTTCAGCTACTGGAATAGGATAGTCTGTGCATTAGGCATTTGGCACTGAGTTTTCCCATATAACAGGAACCGATGAAAGAGCATCAGAGGTCCCACACTATCTCATTGCCTGGGAGAGGATTGGAGTTCTGGTTGGTTAAATACCCCAGAAATCCTACCTCTCTTATATCTTTGAAGTATGGTGTAGTGGATACAGCATGCAACTGCCACCTTGTTGGCCAGTGTTCGAGTCCCTTGGTGGGTTGAGTGTCTAAAAAGTTATAAACTTTTGCTACTGGAATAGGGTAGTCTGTGCCTTAAGCATTTGGCACTGAGTTTTCCCATATAACAGGAACTGATGAAAGAGCATCAGAGGTCCCACACTATCTCATTGCCTGGGAGAGGATTGGAGTTCTGGTTGGTTAAATACCCCAGAATTCCTACCTCTCTTATGGCTTTGAAGTATGGTGTAGTGGATACAGCATGCAGCTGCCACCTTGTTGGCCAGTGTTCGAGTCCCTTGGTGGGTTGAGTGTCTAAAAAGTTATAAACTTCAGCTATTGGAATAGGGTAGTCTGTGCATTAAGCATTTGGCACTGAGTTTTCACATATAACAGGAACTGATGAAAGAGCATCAGAGGTCCCACACTATCTCATTGCCTGGGAGAGGATTGGAGTTCTGGTTGGTTAAATACCCCAGAATTCCTACCTCTCTTATGGCTTTGAAGTATGGTGTAGTGGATACAGCATGCAGCTGCCACCTTGTTGGCCAGTGTTCGAGTCCCCTGGTGGGTTGAGTATCTAAAAAGTTATAAACTTCAGCTACTGGAATAGGGTAGTCTGTGCATTAAGCATTTAGCACTGAGTTTTCCCATATAACAGGAACCGATGAAAGAGCCTCAGAGGTCCCACACTATCTCATTGCCTGGGAGAGGATTGGAGTTCTGGTTGGTTAAATACCCCAGAATTCCTATCGCTCTTATGGCTTTGAAGTATGGCGTAGTGGATACAGCATGCAACTGCCACCTTGTTGGCCAGTGTTCGAGTCCCCTGGTGGGTTGAGTGTCTAAAAAGTTATAAACTTCAGCTACTGGAATAGAGTAGTCTGTGCATTAAGCATTTGGCACTGAGTTTTCCCATATAACAGGAACCGATGAAAGAGCATCAGAGGTCCCACACTATCTCATTGCCTGGGAGAGGATTGGAGTTCTGGTTGGTTAAATACCCCAGCATTCCTACCTCTCTTATGGCTTTGAAGTATGGTGTAGTGGATACAGCATGCAACTGCCACTTTGTTGGCCAGTGTTCGAGTACCCTGGTGGGTTGAGTGTCTAAAAATTTATAAACTTCAGCTACTGGAATAGGGTAGTCTGTGCATTAAGCATTTGGCACTGAGTTTTCCCATATAACAGGAACCGATGAAAGAGCATCAGAGGTCCCACTCTATCTCATTGCCTGGGAGAGGATTGGAGTTCTGGTTGGTTAAATACCCCAGAATTCCTACCTCTCTTATGGCTTTGAAGTATGGTGTAGTGGATACAGCATGCAACTGCCACTTTGTTGGCCAGTGTTCGAGTACCCTGGTGGGTTGAGTGTCTAAAAAGTTATAAACTTCAGCTACTGGAATAGGGTAGTCTGTGCATTAAGCATTTGGCACTGAGTTTTCCCATATAACACGAACCGATGAAAGAGCATCAGAGGTCCCACACAATCTCATTGCCTGGGAGAGGACTCTTATGGCTTTGAAGTATGGTGTAGTGGATACAGCATGCAACTGCCACCTTGTTGGCCAGTGTTCAAGTCCCCTGGTGGGTTGAGTGTCTAAAAAGTTATAAACTTCAGCTACTGGAATAGGGTAGTCTGTGCATTAAGCATTTGGCACTTAGTTTTCCCATATAACAGGAACCGATGAAAGAGCATTAGAGGTCCCACACTATCTCATTGCCTGGCAGAGGACTCTTATGGCTTTGAAGTATGGTGTAGTGGATACAGCATGCAACTGCCACCTTGTTGGCCAGTGTTCGAGTCCCCTGGTGGGTTGAGTGTCTAAAAAGTTATAAATTTCAGGTACTGGAATAGGGTAGTCTGTGCATTAAGCATTTGGCACTGAGTTTTCCCATATAACAGGAACCGATGAAAGAGCATCAGAGGTCCCACACTATCTCATTGCCTGGGAGAGGATTGGAGTTCTGGTTGGTTAAATACCCCAGAAATTCTAACTCTCTTATATCTTTGAAGTATGGTGTAGTGGATACAGCATGCAACTGCCACCTTGTTGGCCAGTGTTCGAGTCCCCTGGTGGGTTGAGTGTCTAAAAAGTTATAAACTTCAGCTACTGGAATAGGGTAGTCTGTGCATTCAACCTGTCCTCTTAAAAAGAACGTCAACATTTGCCGTTTGACTCTACGGCTGTTTTTGGACGTTATTTTGTGTAAAACTACGTCTATTTTCGCTTCCATGGACTATCTCTTGTTATACAATGAAATACCACTCTTATTATTCTATAACTCACTGACTATGCTCTGATATTTGTTCTTCAAGTAAAAATATATATATTTTTGCCTTAATTAGGCCATAATCCAGAAAATTGCAGCCTATCGATCTTTATATTTAGGAAAACATCTAATAAATTTGGAAATGAATTTTTCGTTCGCCGACAGTTTCCTGTTACTGTTTAACCCTCTATGCTTTAATGTCGCTGGTCATTGTGACTTTCCCAGGATTTATATATGTTTTGTAGTAGCATTTAGTCAGACTACAGTAATTTAACTAATGGGAAACCTCTATAGTTGTCGTAAATTAATAATAATCATTTATCAAATAATAAATTAGCAAACATATGCAACATTTTATGTTACGACTTTTCGGGTAGGCCGTTCTGTTTGTTTACAACCCCAATGGTTCAAAATACACAATACTTTTAATATATAAGTGACTAAGTATGCTCTAATATATGGTCCTCAATGAAAATTATCGTTTTTTTTGTTAATTTGTCCATAATGAATAAGATTCCTTACTGTTGATCTTTATATTAAGAAAAACATCTAAACAAATTGGTATTGTGTTTTCGTTCAGATAAAGTTTCCAGATACTATTTCCTAGTTATCAATTAATGTAGGTGGTTATTTTAATTCGCGGCTACCAGGGGCTTTCTCCCATTATACAATATAAATGTACTCACTAACTATTCTCTGGTATCTGTTCTTCAAGTAAAATTACCTATTTTTTTGTTTAATTAGTCCACAATTCATAAAATTCCTTCAGGTCGATCTTTATATTTAGAAAAACATCTAATCAATTTGGAATTTATTTTTCGTTCACCTACAGTTACCTCCTATTATTTCATTGTTATATTTTATGTCGCTGGTCATTACAATTTTCCAAGAATTTAAACAGCTAAACAGCAAGTAGCATCTTGTTAGAGTACAGGAATTTACCTATGGAGAACCTCGATAGCTGCCGAAAATTATTAATGATTATATATGTAATTTAAAATAATGAATTATATACCATTTCTTATGTTACGTCTTTGGCGGGTAGGCTGTTCTGCGGGTTTACAACCGAATTGTTTAAAAATCACACTATTTTAAATGTATGAGTCACTAGTATGCTCTGATATATGTTCTGCAATGAAAATAAAGATTGTTTTGTTGTTAATTACTCCATAAATGTGTAATGTGTTAATTCAGTCTAAAATCTTTTTGCAACGTTTATATGCGATAAACGTAGCTGGAAACTACCTAATATTTAAAAATAATAGTTACAACATTCTATTAATATATAATGTTGAAATAAATATCACACAAAGTCTGTATATCTGTTTTTAGATGTCTTATAAATCTTCTTTTAAAATAGTATTAATGATTTTTATGAATCTTGAGTAAAAATTATGTTAATTATTATTAATCTAATTGTTATTATTTTAAGTAAAAGAATTGCAAGTATTCGCATAACCACGGGATCTCTGTTTGTGTATGAATGCACGGATTTGTTTTTGTTATGAGAGGGACGCCTTAGAAAGCATTGGTGTAGGCCACCTGTGACTCGCATCCGATCCGACGATCGTCGTCGCCCCTAAATCAACACAACAGGTATTTAGTATTTACGATTATAATAAGTAATATTTCTTTTATAATAATATTGCAGCAGGTGGTGTAGTGGTAGGACACTCGCCTGGCGTTCCGCGAGCGCTATGTCATGGGTTCGTATCCTGGCCGGGGAGGATTTACTGGGCGCAATTCCTTAACTGTAGCCTCTGTTTAACGCAACAGTAAAATGTGTACTTGGATGAAAAAACGATTCTTCGCGGCGGGGATCGTATTCCAGGGACCTGCCCGAAACGCTACTCGTACTAGTGGCTGTACAAGAATGTAACAACTCTTGTATATATCTCAGGTTAGGGCTAGGCATTTACACTCTTAGGTCAGCAAACTAGCTAGAAGGTTAGACTATTAGACTCCACTGGTCAATCGGGGCCCTGCATAATTCAGCTTATCCTAACCTAGCCCAGCTTAAACCATCTTAGCATAGTTCATTCTAGCTGTGCATAGTGCTTGCACAGCCTTGCTTATCCTAGTTTACCTCTTCCTAGCCTACCGTAGCCAAGCCTATCCCAGTATACCCTTACCTAGTCTTGCCTAGCCTAACCCTGCCTTGCTTTTAAACATGACCAGTCCTTCCTACCCTAGCCAAGCCCTGACCAGCTTAGCCAAGCCAATCCCTGCCTAGATTTAGCATAGCCTTGCCTTTTTATTAATATATAGAGGGTACCACCTCTGGTTGAGTATGTAGGAACCCTCCACTTATAGGGTTGAGGGTTCCATATATATATATATATATAATATATATATATATATATATATATATATATATATATATATATATATATATATATATATATATATGTATATATATATATGTCGTACCTAGTAGCCAGAACGCACTTCTCGGCCTACTATGCAAGGCCTGATATGCCTAATAAGCCAAGTTTTCCTGAATTATTATATTTTCTCAATTTTTTTTCTTATGAGATGATAAAGCTACCCATTTCATTATGTATGAGGTCAATATTTTTTTATTGGAGTTAAAATTAATGTAGATATATGACCAAACCTAACCAACCCTACCTAACCTAACTTAACCTATCTTTTTAGGTTAGGTTAGGTTAGGTAGCTGAAAAAGTTAGGTTACGTTTGGTTAGGTAGGTTAGGTAGTCGAAAAACAATTAATTCATGAAAACTTGGCTTATTAGGCAAATCGGGCCTTGCATAGTAGGCAGAGAAGTGCGTTCTGGCTATTAGGTACGACATATATATATTAATATAAATAATGTGTGTGTAAACATGCCACGTGTGTGTAAATCACAAAAATTAACACTTGATGAAAAATGTGACAGTGTCAGACCACGGAGGAAGAATTGAAACAGGAATTTCCTTAAGTACTTTCATATATTAAAACATCTTCAGAAGGAATAATTTTTTATATAAATTAAATTTAAAAAAATCATTCCTCCATCGTCTGACACTCATATATATATATATATAATATATATATATATATATATATATATATATATATATATATATATATATATATATATATATATATATATATAATGTGTGTGTGTGTGTGTACTCACCTAGTTGTGCTTGCGGTGGTTGAGCTCTGGCTCTTTGTCCCGTATGTATGTATTCATATATATATATATATATATATATATATATATATATATATATATATATATATATATATATATATATATATATATATATATATGTCGTACCTAGTAGCCAGAACGCACTTCTCAGCCTGCTATGCAAGGCCCGATTTGTCTAATAAGCCAAGTTCTTCTGAATTAATATATTTTCTGTAATTTTTTTCTTATGAAATGATAAAGCTACCCATTTCATTATGTATGAGGTCAATTTTTTTTATTGGAGTTAAAATTAACGTAGATATATGACCAAATTTAACCAACCCTACCTAACCTAACCTAACCTATCTTTATAGGCTAGGTTAGGTTAGGTAGCCGAAAAAGTTATGTTAGGTTAGGTTAGGTAGGTTAGGTAGTCGAAAAACAATTAATTCATGAAAACTTGCCTTATTAGGCAAATCGGGCCTTGCATAGTAGGCTGAAAAGTGCGTTCTGGCTACTAGGTACGACATATATATATATATATATATATATATATATATATATATATATATATATATATATATATATATATATATATATATATATATATATATATATATGCGAACAAGCCTGAATGGTCCCCAGGACAATATGCAACTGAAAACTCACACCCCAGAAGTGACTCAAACCCATACTGCCAGGAGCAACGCAACTGGTATGTACAGGGACGCCTTAATCCGCTTGACCATCACGACCAGACATAAGGAAGTGATAGCCGAGGCTATTTGACCCACTTCCCCGCTGGCACTCGGATGGTAATCTTGGGCATAGCATTTTATCAAATCACCTCATTTTTGGGGCAACACGTGAGGAACACAAATGCGAACAAGCCTGAATGGTCCCCAGGATAATATGCAACTGAAAACTCACAACCCAGAAGTGACTCGAACCCAATACTGCCAGGAGCAACGCAACTGGTATGTACAGGGACGCCTTAATCCGCTTGACCATCACGACCAGACATAAGGAAGTGATAGCCGAGGCTATTTGACCCACTTCCCCGCTGGCACTCGGATGGTAATCTTGGGCATAGCATATGGGTTCGAGTCACTTCTGGGGTGTGAGTTTTCAGTTATATACAGGTATATATATATATATATATATATATATATATATATATATATATATATATATATATATATATATATATATATATATATATATATATATATATATAATATTAATATTATATATCTTGCCTGAAATGCTGCGTGTACTAGTGGCTTTACAAGATTTTGTGGTTATTCTCTATATCTGGTTCACCTAACAGTAAATAAGTACCTGGGAGTTAGACAGTTGCTATGGGCTGCTTCCTAGGGATGTGTGTGTGTGTTTGTATTCATGTTGAATTTTACAAAGTAGGAAGAAATGTTCGTAAAAAAAAAAAATCAAATATTTTTGAAAGTATAAGTAGATTTGATATTTTTCTCTAATTGTTTATTTCTGCTGTCTCGCCTCCTTTATAAAATGGCATCATTCTTGCTTTTTTAAGGATATCAGGAAAAGTAAGGCACTCCAGAGATTTGTTGACTCCTTCCTAGTGTTGCCTAGCCCAGCCCAGCCTAGACAAGGCAGGCTGGGCATCCTAGCCTCACGCAGCTTAGCCCCCACCTACATGTAGCATCCCAGTCCATCCTAAGTGATCATTACCTTACTGGCTGTGTTTTCTCTTCAGCCCTGAATGTAATGTGGTGGAACATAAGCAGATACATATCAGGTCTTAGAGAATCTGTACTTCATACATTTCTTAATAATGTCTCACAAATATTTAAATAATTAAAAAAAAATTGTATAATAACTTCATATTATTCTTGCAATTTATTTTTGCATTTTTTTTATACAAAATTTACATTTTAAAAGATTACCTCTATTTTTAGATTGATGACTTGAAGACTACAGTGCCATCCACAGCAAATCATGGTCTTAAAATATCTCCTAGCAATGACGAGACCAATTTTCACAGAGATCAAATTTTTGCTAAGCAGTAGTCACAGGTAAATATATATTATATATATAATATTATATATATAAAATTAACTTCTTCATTGCTCAAAGCACCTTTAGACATTCTGAGAGTTGTAATATTTTATTAATTAATTAATTAGGCTATATTTTAATGTTTTGTAATGTTTTCATTACTTTTTTTGTTTTGAAATATAAATTGTTGAGTTTTGAAACATTTTGACATTAACTATACCTGAATATTTATAAACAAAAAAATACCAGAACTATGTCCTTGACAATTGCACTAAGAATTCTTTGCCAAAATCAGGTGCTCAGTGCAGTAGTTAAAAACTTAAAAGTTGTACCACCTCTGGTGCAAGATTAGGGACCCATAGCCTCAGAGAAGAAAATAGAGAGTACTCAGAGAAGGCCTTGAATAATAGGCAGGCTGTTTCTGTGTGTTTCGACGGTAAGCTTGCTGACACCAAATGTAGTTACCTAAGTGTAGTTACAGGATTAGAGCTACGCTCGTGGTGTCCCGTCTACCCAGCACTCTTTGTCACATAATGCTTTGAAACTACTGACGGTCTTGGCCGCCACCACCTTCTCACTTAACTTGTTCCAACCGTGTACCACTCTGTATGCGAAAGGAAATTTTTTTATATTTCTTTGGCATCTTTGTTTAGTTAGTTTAAATCTATGACCTTTTGTTCTTGAAGTTCCAGGTCTCGGGAAATCTTCCCTATCGATTTTATCAATTCCTGTTACTATTTTGTACATAGTGATTTTATCACCTCTTTTTGTTGTCTTCTAGTTTTGGCATATTTAATGCCTCTGACCTCTCCACATAGCTCTTGCCCTTTAGTTCTGGGAGCCACTTAGTAGCATGTCTTTGCACCTTTTCCAGTTTGTTGATGTGCTTCTTAAGATATGGGCACCAAACAACCGCTGCATATTCTAGCCTTGGCCGAACAAAACTCGTGAACAATTTCTTTAGTATTTCGCTATCCATGTATTTAAACAAAATTCTGAAGTTAGAAAGCATGGCATAGGCTCCTCACACAACGTTCTTTATGTGGGCCTCAAGTGATAGTTTTCTATCTAGAATCAACCCTAGACCTCTTTCTTTTATCAGAATTATATAAAGATTTCTCACATAATTTGTAGGTTGTGTGGGATCTATGTTCTATTCCACATTCCATAACATGGCATTTATTCACATTAAATTTCATTTGCCAAGTGGTGCTCCATATATTTATTTTGTCCAGGTTTTCTTGAAGGGCATGACAATCATCTAAATTTCTTATCCATCCCATTATCTTAGCATCATCAGCAAACATGTTTATATAATTCTGTATTCCAACTGGTAGATCATTTATGTAGACAATGAACATTTCTGGTGCATGTACTGTGGTACTCCACTTGTGACACTTCTCCAGTCCGATTGCCTCTGATTACTGCCCTCATTTTTCTATCAGTCAGAAACTTTTTCATCCATGTTAGAAGCTTACCTGTCACCCATCCAAAATTTTCTAGTTTCCAGAACAACCTCTTATGTGGAACTCTGTCGAAAGCCTTTTTTATGTCTAGATAGATGCAGTCAACCCAACTACCTTTTTCCTTTAAAATCTCTGTGGCTCAATCATAGAAACTGAGTAAATTCGATACACAGGATCTTCCAGATCGTAAACAATACTGTCTGTGTGATATTATATAATTTCTCTCCAGGTGTTCTTCCCATTTAGTTTTTATTATTTTTTGTTTTTTTCAATCCTTTCACTGTTACACTTGTCAATGATTCAGGTCTATAACTGAGAGGGGTGGGGTCTTCCCTGTTGCCACTTTTGTAGATTGGAACTATGTTAGCCTTTTTCCACATGTTTGCTATGACTCCTGTACACAGGGATGCCTGAAAGATCAGGTGAAGTGGAAGGCTGAGCTCAGATGCACATTTTCTCAGAACCCATGGTGAAACTCCATCTGGACCAACTGCTTTGTTCTTACTTAGCTACTTTAGCATATTTTCCACTTCATCTCTAGACACCTCTATACGCTCTATGATGTTCTCAGAAATTCTTATTGTGTCTGGTTCTCTTAAGATTTCATTTTGTATAAACACACTTTGGAACTTTTGGTTTAATGTTTCACACATTGCATTATCATTTTCTGTGAATCTGTTTCCTATTTTCAACCTCTGGATATTATCCTTTACCTGCAATTTGTTGTTTATGAATTTGTAGAATAGGCCCAGTTCTGTTTTACATTTATCCATTATCCCTTTTTAAAAATTTCTTTCTGCCTCTTCCCTTACAGCTGTATAGTTGTTTCTCGCATCTTTGTATCGCTGGTATGATTGGGGGTTTGGCTTCTTTCTATTTTGATACCTGCTTGATGGGGTTCTGCTCTTCTACTCCCCAAGCCCGGCCCGAGGCCAGGCTCGACTTGTGAGAGTTTGGTCCACCAGGCTGTTGCTTGGAGCGGCCCGCAGGGCCACATACCCACAACATCCCGGCTGATCCGGAACTTCTCTTAGAAAACAGTCCAGTTTTCTCCTGAAGATGTCCACGGTTGTTCCGGCAGGAACAACCGTGCAACCGTGCTCTGAAGGGGAAAGTGAATACTGAGCAGTACTCGAGACGGGACAACATAAGTGACTTGAAGAGTACAACCATTGTGATGGGATCCCTGGATTTGAAAGTTCTCGTAATCCATCCGATCATTTTTCTGGCTGACGCAATATTTGCTTGGTTATGCTCCCTAAACATTAGATCGTCGGACATCATTATTCCCAAATCCTTGACATGCTGTTTTTCTACTATGGGAAGATTCGATTGTGTTTTGTACCCTGTATTATGTTTCAGATCCTCATTTTTGCCATACCTGAAATTTATCACTGTTAAACATCATGTTATTTTCTGCTGCCCAATCGAAAACTTTGTTGACATCTGCTTGTAGTTTTTCAATGTCTTTCATTCCATTTTTGTGTCTTTTGGTCTGTGGCCCTCTCTCAATTTCTGTTGAACCAATCCTGTTTTCTGGCCCTGCATCTCTGTTTTGGTATGAATGTTTGTGTGCCTTCATTGTATATTTTGCAAAATTTGGCATACATTTAATTTACTTCCCTGTCTAGCAACAAGTCTGCCTAATTACTTATTAAAAAAAATTTGAAGTTCCCCATAGTTCTCTCTCTCTTGAAATCAAGTTTATCAACTGTTTCAATGTCCCCATTTTCTGTGTGTGTGTGTTTGGAGGCTAAGCTTGCTGATACCATGTGTGTGTGTGTTTGGAGGCTAAGCTTGCTGATACCATGTGTGTGTGTGTGTGTGTTTGGAGGCTAAGCTTGCTGATACCATGTGTGTGTGTGTGTTTGGAGGCTAAGTTTGCTGATACCATTTGTGTGTGTGTGTTTAGAGGCTAAGCTTGCTGATACCATGTGTGTATTTGGAGGCTAAGCTTGCTGATACCATGTGTGTGTGTGTTTGGAGGCTAAGCTTACTGATACCATGTGTGTGTGTGTGTGTTTGGAGGCTAAGCTTGCTGATACCATGTGTGTGTGTGTGTGTTTGGAGGCTAAGCTTGCTGATACCATGTGTGTGTGTGTGTTTGGAGGCTAAGTTTGCTAACACCGTGTGTGTACTCACCTGTTTAAATAATAATAGGGGTGTGTACCACCTCTGGTGCAATTGTAGGGACCCACAGCCTTGAAGAAAATAAAGAGTATTCAGAGAAGACCTTGTGGATTCTCACTGAACACTAATCTTTTCTTCTCCTACCACCCCTCTTATTTTGTTTTATGCTGTATTCTATTATATATCATATAAATACATAGCCAAATGGCAATATTTATTATGTCTATACAAAAAGAAGACATCCACTTTATTTTTTTCTCTCCTTTGTTTCTATGTGGATTTTGTTGTGACTAATGATTCTCCTCCTTCCCATCAACAGGTCTTCCTCACTGGGCTTGCTCGGCTTTTGTGTTACTGTGAGGGTGCCATCATCGTTTACCCTTCAAGACTGACTCATGCTGGCATTGCATTTGTGGACTTCCCTTCACAGTAAACAGTCCTTCTCCATATGGTGATTGTCCAGGGCAAGCAGGGTGTGACTGCCATCTTGGAGAAGCAGGGTCTTTTAATATGAAGAATCTTCCGTCTTCTCTACTTACGCCAGCTTGTGCCGGCCTTGCATTCTTGTTACTTCATGGCCCTTGGGCCTTTTTTATTTATTTTACATAATAAATTTTTTGATTAATACCCGTGTTTCACAAGAGATCCTTAACATTTTAAGCACCAATTGTATTGACTAATGTACGTCTTGTAACCTTTAAGACATAAATAGACAAGACATAGATAAATGAGTGAATAATACTGAGTGACTAGGTTAGGGCGAGGAACATAGTACAGTGTCTGGCTTTGGAAGAATGCCTACTGTTTTAGAAACCTTATTGCCATGATCATAATCGTATGGGTTAAAAAGCATCTGTTGTCACTCCCACACTGTGGCTTGTTGAGCTTGAAACCTTTGCTCCTTGTTCGTGTTACATCTGACCTTTTGAAGAAATTGTATGAATCAATATCCTCCAAATTGTTCAGTATTTTAAAGGTTTCGCTCTATTACTCTCTCATTTGCATATATCTAAGCATATAGATTAGATATAGATTTAGATTAGATTTTTTATTCAGGTAAAGGTACATACATTGCAGATGAGTTACAAAGGGAAAGACAATGACTAGAGTTCACTAGCTCTATTGGAAGAGAAACGTCTGCAAGACAAGTGTGGGCAAAAATTAAGGTAGCTAAGGGGAGCAGAGCCCGGCCTGCGGCTCACAACGACCCCCAGGGTAAGGCTGAAGAACTAATACACAAGTGGAGTGATGCAGCATCATCCTCCTCCCTCCCTGCAGAAGTAAGCAGGGAACAGCTCCTCCGACATAATGACAGAAGGATTAGGATAACAAGAGCACAATCTAGTGATGACGAGTATGGGGAACCAATTACAGCCAAGGAAGTAAAGGGGGCTATGAAAAGGGTAAAAGTACAGCACCTGGTGAAGATGGCGTCACCTACGACATACTCAATGCACTGTGTGAAGTGTCTGGCAATCCACTACTCCACCTGTTTAAGAAGTCATTCCTATGTGGAGTGTTGCCCACACAATGGAAACATGCAATAATGGTCCCAATACCGAAACCCAATGACCCTGGCAATTATAGACCTATCAGTCTCATGTAATGCACTTGGAAGATGCTTGAAAGGATCATCCTAAACCGACTATTGCACAAAATAGGCAGGTTAGGGGAGGGGTCAATGGATTTGTTAAAGGACGGAGGACAGCAAACTATAGTTAATTACCTTGCTAATGATACAGCTAAGTACTCCCAATAAACTCGCACCTCGGGGCAAAATTTTAAAATTTAAAATACAATACCTAAAGCCACTAATACGCATAGCGTTTCGGGCAAGTATATACGAAGTAAAACCCAAACAAAGAACTGACTCCGTAGGACCCATAAAAGATGAGACTACAATTTTAAGTTGTATCATAAAAGGGCGGCAAACACTCTCAATGAATACCTAACATCAGTGTTAACACTAGAAAGCTTGAATGACATCCCATCACCAACACAAATGTTTGTCGGAGGTAAGGAGAATGAATTAAGAGAAATACCAATTACACGCGACACAATCAGGAAGAGCATTGACAAACTAAAAGACTCAGAAGCCCAAAGTGTAAATGGATTTAAGTCCCAAGTCGTAAAGGAACTGGCAAATTAATTGGGTGGTTGTAGGTAGGAGCTGCCTCGTATGGGCCGGTGGGCCTTCTGCAGTTGCCTTTGTTCTTGTGTTCTTGTGTTCTTATGTTGAGTAGCAACATTTGCAAATTTGCAGATGATACAAAAATAGGTAGGGAAATTAACACGGAAGAAGACTCACTATCACTTCAAGTTGATCTAAATAGGGTTTTGAAATGGTCAAAAGATTGACAGATGCAGTTTAATGCTGATAAATGTAAAGTTTTGAGACTAGGTAATGATGATAGTTACAAGATATGAGCTAGATGGTGTTGAGATTGCGAAGTCGGATTGTGAAAGGGATCTGGGAGTTATGATTAGTAAGAATTTAAAACAAAAGGATCAATGCATGAATGCTCGTAATAAGGCAAATAGGACACTGGGATTTATTAATCGAAGTGTTAGTAACAAGACACCTGGTGTGGTTCTTCAGCTATATCTTGCTCTGGTTAGGCCCCATTTACATTATGCAGTTCAGTTTTGGTCGCCATATTATAGAATGAATATAAATTCACTTGAACGTGTCTAGAGTAGGGTGACTATGTTAATTCCCCAAAATAGAAATCTTTTATATGAAGAAAGATTAACAAAGCTTAAATTGCATTCACTGGAAAAGCGAAGAGTTAGGGGTGATATGATAGAGGTTTACAAGTGGATGAATGGACATAACAAAGGGGATATTAGTAGGGTATTAAAAGTATCAACACATGACAGAACACAAAACAATGGGTATAAATTGGATAAGTTTAGATTTAGGAAAGACTTGGGTAAATACTGGTTTGGCAACAGGGTTGTTGATTTGTGGAACCAATTACCGCGTAACGTGGTGGAGGTGGGGTCCCTCGATTGTTTCAAGCGTGGGTTGGACATGTATATGAGTGGGTTTGGGTGGTTATAGATAGGAGCTGCCTCGTATGGGCCAATAGGCCTTCTGCAGTTGCCTTTATTCTTATGCTCTTAATTCACTATGCTTGCCAGTGAAACTCCTTTTCAGAAAATCGCTGGACCATGGAATAGTTCCCCTAGTAATAGTTGAAGGTGATGTAGTGATCGAGTAATCCTTATACTCCATTATCTCATCATCATAATGGCATAACTAATTACACAAGCATTAATCCTATCCCTATTTACAGGTAACGGTTTTCCACTCTTCTTTATCTTACTGTGAGGTGTCGTCACCGTACATAAGCAAGCGACTTGAGAATAGCACATTACGGGCTATTCATGCCCGTGCCACCTCTTGGGTGGCTTAATCTTTATAAATAAATCAGAATAGCACACACCACACGGGAGACATCTCCCGTCACGCAGGGTGCAGTCGCACCTCCACAGATCTCCAGTATCAGCTCTTGATATTGGTAATGGCTCAAAAGGGCCACCACTTACGGGGTATTCATGCCCGTGTCACCTCTTGGGTGGCTTAATCTTCATCAATCAATCGAATAGCACACAGTACAATCTCCAGTCAAGAATGTAGCACTCGGCGTGTACAGTTCTAATCGACCCAAGACGCTACAGCCTCGACACAGAGCAGACAGCAGACTACGACCGTTGTTCAGGTCCATGTAAACTACATCTACCCGAAGTCCTTCGTCTGAATAGCCAGTTACCAGTTACAGGAGATACTTTTTCACCCACATAGTTATTAACTCATGGAACCGCCTACCCACCGAAGCGGTACGTGGCAAAACGATGCTGATTTTCAAAATATACCTGGAAAAGATCATTCCTCCCTACACCTGGGGGGTACCTTCGTTAAAGTAAAAAGGTATACAGAAATAACAAAGAAAATAGATATGAATACTATTACCTTCGATGTTAGTAGTAGTTGTGCAAGTGAGGAGAAAGAAAAAATATTACGGAGTTCATGGATGAAAGTAGATTGATAATATTATCTTGGAACGTTAATGGATTAAAAACTAGAGCGGTGGATGTACACTATTATACTCTTAGAGAGAATATTAACATAGCAGCACTCCAGGAAACTGGGGATAGGGATGGTAACATTCTGAACATGAAGATGAACATGTTGAACATGAAGATGTTCAACTGCTGGGCGAGCCCTCTCCTACTCATCTGAGGGGAGGGAGATTAGATTATGCTTGTTTGATAAATGCTGATGGCATAGAGGAGAATTGTCTTACTGTGGATGAAATGCTAAGAGATTTTGCATTACAAATACAGCTTAAACTAGATAAAAAGCATGCCTGCCTTCAGAGGAAAAGCTTACAGTTTAATAAGGGAGAATTAAGGGGTCTTGTTGGTCATATTAAGTCTTGGTATGATACTTATAAGCCAGTTTCGGCAGAAGCATTTTATTAAGATTTAATTAAGGAGGTAGATGTATTTAATGCAACATTGAACCGGAAAACATCTGGTATAGAAAAGCATCCCCCATAAAAGTGTGCGGAGAAGAGAAAGGAAATTTGGAGCAAGTATTGGCAGGAGTTTGCAGAGAAAGTTGGGAGTAACAAACTTGAAGGAAATCTGGCAAGACATAAATGAAATAAGGGGTAAAAAGCATAATTTTGTTGCACATCCTGACCAATAAGGAATTGCAAAAGGTCTCGTAAATAAATGGGCGGAAGCTGCCAAACTTAGTTCATTTAATTACCCGCTGTAACGAGAGAGTCGTTTGATTCTTGGAAAGATCTAAGAAAGGATTTTATACTTACAGCAGGTAACAGTGGTGATGTCACTTGCACAGGTATTACCAGAGAAGAACTAATAACGGCGATTAAAGTTGGGAAATCTACCGCCCCCTGGGGAGGATGGAGTAACTTATGAAATACTTAATGAACTTGCCATTATGACGAAAAGCCTGCTGTTAGACCTCTTTAATATTAGTTATAAAGAGGGCAGAATTCCCAGTAAATGAAAAAGAACTATGATCATCCTTATCCCTAAAGCCAATGGAGAGTACAGACCTGTGTCTTTAACCTCGTGTTTTTGTAAAATGATGGAGAGGATCATTTTAAATAAACTTTTGAATATAATAGGTGATCAGCTGTCTAATAATTTTTCGGGTTCCTCAGAGGAAAAAGTACCTCTGACTGTATTATTAAATGTCTAGCTAATGGTAATGATTATTATAGAATTTTTATTGATTTATAAGGAGCTTTTGATAAAGCCAACAAAGAGGTTATTTTATATGAATTAGCTGGTCTTGGTGTTGAAGGGAGATTATTGCGCTGGATAGGGGATTATCTTCAGGAAAGGAAGGCTCAGGTGTGGTATCAAGGTTGTATGGTTCAAGGTATCAAGGTCAAGAACTCTGCACACCTCAGGGAGGAGTGTTGAGTCTCACCCTGTTTTATGTACTAATGAATAAGATAGCATCTGAGAAATACTCAAATTGGGTAACTCCAATCATATATGCTGATGATATTTTGTTTCAGGGCAAAGATATTTCAAAGATTCAAACAGTGTTGGACAATTTCGGAAACCAGTGTCACCACATGGGACTAGTGGTTAATGAAGACAAAACTAAAGTTTGAATGTAGAAGTCGGAGGCCCATTATATTGGAAATAAACGGTAAAAATATAGTTAATATATATAAATATTTAGGCATATATGTTGGATATACCTATGAGAGTTTGGAAACTGAGATGAACAGACTGTTGAGTCAATGTCGGAAGAGATTACAACCTCTGAAGGCCTTGGCATGCTGTGGAAAGGAGTGGGAGTCCAAGTGCTACGAATGATGTACTTGAGTACTGTAAGATTTCTTATTGATTATGCTGCACCTGTCATTTCTTGTTTTGGTAAAGGTAGGATGGGCAAGTTGGAGAAGATACAAAATGAAGCCGTTGGGGGTCGTTGTGAGCCGCTGCTACCTTAATTTTTGCCCACACTTGTCTTGCAGACGTTTCTCTTCCAATAGAGCTAGTGAACTCTATTCAATGTCTTTCCCTTTGTAACTCATCTGCAATGTATGTACCTTTACCTGAATAAAAAATCTAATCTAAATCTATATCTAATCTATATGCTTAGATATATGCAAATGATAGAGTAATAGAGCGAAACCTTTAAAATACTGAACAATTTGGAGGATATTGATTCATACAATTTCTTCAAAAGGTCAGATGTAACACGAACAAGGAGCAAAGGTTTCAAGCTCAACAAGCCACAGTGTGGGAGTGACAACAGATGCTTTTTAACCCATACGATTATGATCATGGCAATAAGGTTTCTAAAACAGTAGGCATTCTTCCAAAGCCAGACACTGTACTATGTTCCTCGCCCTAACCTAGTCACTCAGTATTATTCACTCATTTATCTATGTCTTGTCTATTTATGTCTTAAAGGTTACAAGACGTACATTAGTCAATACAATTGGTGCTTAAAATGTTAAGGATCTCTTGTGAAACACGGGTATTAATCAAAAAATTTATTATGTAAAATAAATAAAAAAGGCCCAAGGGCCATGAAGTAACAAGAATGCAAGGCCGGCACAAGCTGGCGTAAGTAGAGAAGACGGAAGATTCTTCATATTAAAAGACCCTGCTTCTCCAAGATGGCAGTCACACCCTGCTTGCCCTGGACAATCACCATATGGAGAAGGACTGTTTACTGTGAAGGGAAGTCCACAAATGCAATGCCAGCATGAGTCAGTCTTGAAGGGTAAACGATGATGGCACCCTCACAGTAACACAAAAGCCGAGCAAGCCCAGTGAGGAAGACCTGTTGATGGGAAGGAGGAGAATCATTAGTCACAACAAAATCCACATAGAAACAAAGGAGAGAAAAAAAATAAAGTGGATGTCTTCTTTTTGTATAGACATAATAAATATTGCCATTTGGCTATGTATTTATATGATATATAATAGAATACAGCATAAAACAAAATAAGAGGGGTGATAGGAGAAGAAAAGATTAGTGTTCAGTGAGAATCCACAAGGTCTTCTCTGAATACTCTATTTTCTTCAAGGCTGTGGGTCCCTACAATTGCACCAGAGGTGGTACACACCCCTATTATTATTTAAACAGGTGAGTACACACACGGTGTTAGCAAACTTAGCCTCCAAACACACGCACACACATGGTATCAGCAAGCTTAGCCTCCAAACACACACACACATGGTATCAGCAAGCTTAGCCTCCAAACACACACACACACACATGGTATCAGCAAGCTTAGCCTCCAAACACACACACACATGGTATCAGCAAGCTTAGCCTCCAAATACACACATGGTATCAGCAAGCTTAGCCTCTAAACACACACACACAAATGGTATCAGCAAGCTTAGCCTCCAAATACACACACACACATGGTATCAGCAAGCTTAGCCTCTAAGCACACACACACACACACACACACATGGTATCAGCAAGCTTAGCCTCCAAACACACACACACACACATGGTATCAGCAAGCTTAGCCTCCAAACACACACACACACACATGGTATCAGCAAGCTTAGCCTCCAAACACACACACACACAAATGGTATCAGCAAGCTTAGCCTCCAAACACACACACACACATGGTATCAGCAAGCTTAGCCTCCAAACACACACACACGCACATGGTATCAGCAAGCTTAGCCTCCAAACACACACACACATGGTATCAGCAAGCTTAGCCTCCAAACACACACACACAGAAAATGGGGACATTGAAACAGTTGATAAACTTGATTTCAAGAGAGAGAGGTCACTATGGGGAACTTCAATTTTTTTTTAATAAGTAATTAGGCAGACTTGTTGCTAGACAGGGAAGTAAATTAAATGTATGCCAAATTTTGCAAAATATACAATGAAGGCACACAAACATTCATACCAAAACAGAGATGCAGGGCCAGAAAACAGGATTGGTTCAACAGAAATTGAGAGAGGGCCACAGACCAAAAGACACAAAAATGGAATGAAAGACATTGAAAAACTACAAGCAGATGTCAACAAAGTTTTCGATTGGGCAGCAGAAAATAACATGATGTTTAACAGTGATAAATTTCAGGTATGGCAAAAATGAGGATCTGAAACATAATACAGGGTACAAAACACAATCGAATCTTCCCATAGTAGAAAAACAGCATGTCAAGGATTTGGGAATAATGATGTCCGACGATCTAATGTTTAGGGAGCATAACCAAGCAAATATTGCGTCAGCCAGAAAAATGATCGGATGGATTACGAGAACTTTCAAATCCAGGGATCCCATCACAATGGTTGTACTCTTCAAGTCACTTATGTTGTCCCGTCTCGAGTACTGCTCAGTATTCACTTCCCCCTTCAGAGCAGGAGAGATTGCTGAAATAGAGGGAATACAGAGAACATATACGGCACGCATAGACGAGATAAAACACCTAAATTATTGGGATCGTCTCAAAGCTCTCCAAATGTACTCTCTAGAAAGGAGACGAGAGAGATACCAAATAATATACACATGGAAGATACTGGAGGGCCAGGTCCCAAATCTACACAGTAAAATAACAACGTACTGGAGTGAACGATATGGAAAAAAATGCAAGATTGAACCAGTGAAGAGCAGAGGTGCCACAGGCACAATCAGAGAGCACTGTATAAACATCAGAGGTCCGCGGTTGTTCAACGTCCTCCCAGCGACTATAAGAAATATTGCCGGAACAACCGTGGACATCTTCAGGAGAAAACTGGACTGTTTTCTAAGAGAAGTTCCGGATCAGCCGGGCTGTGGTGGGTATGTGGCCCTGCGGGCCGCTCCAAGCAACAGCCTGGTGGACCAAACTCTCACAAGTCGAGCCTGGCTTGGGGAGTAGAAGAGCAGAACCCCATCAAGCAGGTATCAAAATAGAAAGAAGCCAAACCCCCAATCATACCAGCGATACAAAGATGCGAGAAACAACTATACAGCAGTAAGGGAAGAGGCAGAAAGAAATTTTTAAAAAGGGATAATGGATAAATGTAAAACAGAACTGGGCCTATTCTACAAATTCATAAACAACAAATTGCAGGTAAAGGATAATATCCAGAGGTTGAAAATAGGAAACAGATTCACAGAAAATGATAATGCAATGTGTGAAACATTAAACCAAAAGTTCCAAAGTGTGTTTATACAAAATGAAATCTTAAGAGAACCAGACACAATAAGAATTTCTGAGAACATCATAGAGCGTATAGAGGTGTCTAGAGATGAAGTGGAAAATATGCTAAAGTAGCTAAGTAAGAACAAAGCAGTTGGTCCAGATGGAGTTTCACCATGGGTTCTGAGAAAATGTGCATCTGAGCTCAGCCTTCCACTTCACCTGATCTTTCAGGCATCCCTGTGTACAGGAGTCATAGCAAACATGTGGAAAAAGGCTAACATAGTTCCAATCTACAAAAGTGGCAACAGGGAAGACCCCACCTCTCTCAGTTATAGACCTGAATCATTGACAAGTGTAACAGTGAAAGGATTGAAAACAAAAACAAAAAATAATAAAAACTAAATGGGTAGAACACCTGGAGAGAAATTATATAATATCACACAGACAGTATTGTTTTCGATCTGGAAGATCCTGTGTATCGAATTTACTCAGTTTCTATGATTGAGCCACAGAGATTTTAAAGGAAAAAGGTAGTTGGGTTGACTGCATCTATCTAGACATAAAAAAGGCTTTCGACAGAGTTCCACATAAGAGGTTGTTCTGGAAACTAGAAAATTTTGGATGGGTGACACTTAAGCTTCTAACATGGATGAAAAATTTTCTGACTGATAGAAAAATGAGGGCAGTAATCAGAGGCAATCGGACTGGAGAAGTGTCACAAGTGGAGTACCACAGTACATGCACCAGAAATGTTCATTGTCTACATAAATGATCTACCAGTAGGAATACAGAATTATATAAACATGTTTGCTGATGATGCTAAGATAATGGGATGGATAAGAAATTTAGATGATTGTCATGCCCTTCAAGAAGACCTGGACAAAATAAGTATATGGAGCACCACTTGGCAAATGAAATTTAATGTGAATAAATGCCATGTTATGGAATGTGGAATAGAACATAGATCCCACACAACCTACAAATTATGTGAGAAATCTTTATATAATTCTGATAAAAGAAAGAGGTCTAGGGTTGATTCTAGATAGAAAACTATCACTTGAGGCCCACATAAAGAACGTTGTGTGAGGAGCCTATGCCACGCTTTCTAACTTCAGAATTTTGTTTAAATACATGGATGGCGAAATACTAAAGAAATTGTTCGAGTTTTTTTCGGCCAAGGCTAGAATATGCAGCGGTTGTGTGGTGCCCATATCTTAAGAAGCACATCAACAAACTGGAAAAGGTGCAAAGACATGCTACTAAGTGGCTCCCAGAACTAAAGGGCAAGAGCTATGTGGAGAGGTCAGAGGCATTAAATATGCCAAAACTAGAAGACAACAAAAAGAGGTGATAAAATCACAATGTACAAAATAGTAACAGGAATTGATAAAATCGATAGGGAAGATTTCCCGAGACCTGGAACTTCAAGAACAAAAGGTCATAGATTTAAACTAACTAAACAAAGATGCCAAAGAAA